>NC_041383.1:788718394-788764582 GCF_002162155.2 Triticum dicoccoides
GTCCAGAGGAGGAGAGAGGAGGGCGGTGGAAGGAGGAGGGAGGAGGGGGCATACCGAGGAGGAGGACAGCGGCAGTGATGACGAGGAGGACGGGGAGAGAATGGAGAGGGAGAGTGAAAAGAGCTGATGAGAGGGAGAGTGAGGGTCGGCCGCGCGCGGAAGACGATATGCTAGGGTTAGTAGCAGCGCGGGTTGGCGACAAGCACTACTACTACAGAGCATAGCAGTACCACTGGATATCGATCAGCGCTGCTGCTAAGTGGGGCTCACCATGTGGTGCCCAGTTCAAACCTATAGCAGTAGCGCGTTTTGCTACCATGCGCTACTGCTATGTGGATATCAGTAGCGCCTTTTCCTACAACGCGCTACTACTAAGTAGCAGTAGCGCCGGCTTTTAAGATGCGCTACTGATAAGCTTCTATGGATAAGCTTTTCCCTAGTAGCGTAAGCTCGTCGTAGACATGAATGACAAAATATACATATTATGTACGAAATTATTCTAGCAAGATTATATTTGTGGACGCATACTTTCTTGACAAATAAGAGCAATCAACAATTTGCACCAAATAAAACACTTGGTACACTCTATAAATGATAACAATCTACAAAAGTATTGTACTTATCTTACGTCCCTTCTGATAAACGTGCTTAATCAGCTAAACAAGTAACTCGTTAGCTCAGCTCGTTAAACTCATTTTGTCAATGAGGACAGATTTAAACTCGACTCAGCAGTCACGAGTCTGAGTGGATTCGAGTCACGAACGACTAGTTAGCGCTCATGAGGTACCCCGAGTATCTTCAAGACTATAGTAGTGGCCCAGTGAGTGGTTGAAAGCACCGTCGATAAGTGAAAGACCCCCCTCTAGCTTACTCTTGCCGTCATTTGGCGTTTTCCTTTAAATATATGTCATTTTCCGGCGGGTGATGGTGAGGGAGTGTTCGAAAACATGTGTCGTCATCCCTGCACGCCTAGGGTTGCTTCTTCGCCTTTAGCTTGTACTCAAGCAACATCAACATGGAGGTAGTATGCAAGGTTTTTTTTGGGATATAGGTAGGAGGCGATGAATGGGGTCCATCGAGTACCTCTATTCTATAGGTAGGGCCAAAGGAAAGCGTTGGAAGGGTCTACGGAGACTGAAGATTGGTTGTATAGGGAGGGTCAAAGAGGATCCAACCCAATGAAGATAAATGTTCACTAAGTGAGACCAGTGGTCGTTGACGATATGGGCTTGAAAGAGGGCAATGCCAAGCATGGCTTGGAATGTTCGGTTTGGGCAGGGTAAATGTGAGCGAGGAAGAACAAGAAGGTGAGAGCACTGTTGGCCACAGTTAGCAGAAGATGTGTATGTCATGTACTAGCTTGTCGGGGGAGGGGTGAGGAGCTCCTCGGATGGGAGGGAGTAGGGAGCAATTGTTGTCTTGATGAAAGAGTTGTGGCACGAAGCGATAACGCGGAAGGACTAACTTGTGGACTTGACCTTATGCTTTGTATAACACACAATCTACCGTTTAACCTTTTGGATTCCGTTCCTTTTTCTTTGTATTTCCTGAGCAACTGAATTAACATTCTTTCATGATCTCACTATTCACCCTTTTTACACAACAAAAAAATATAATCAAACTGTCATGCAAATCCTGGAAACACTAACAACCAAATGATTCATATATTCGTAGTTGATAGACATGGATGATGAGCGGGCAAACCATTTTGAAATGGACAAGCTTGTGTAAACCATGATCTGAAGTTTTTCTTTTTGGAAAGGACCGGTCCAGAGATATTTATGATGTTACTATTAACTAGACTAAACGTGCTAAAAGTGTCACTTGATAAGACAACTTCAATCATGTATTACGTGTTCGGTCTAGGGAGCACCGTATGAGGAAGAAGTGGTGAGAAAACCGTCGACTGCAAATTAATAATAGAAGAAAGAGATGACTGCATTTGCTTGTTGTGAATCAAGCTTGTCAGGAGCTCATCGACGGTGAAAAGAGGGGATCTCGAGAAAGAGGAGTGAAAGCGATAACGCGGAGGACTAACCTGTGAAACTAATTTTACACATACATTTCGTATTCTTTTGATAAAGACAGACCATCGGCTACGTCTTGGAATCATTTTATTTTCTTGAACAACCGAATAAACATTCCTTAAAGATCACGCCTTTTCTCCTTTTTCACAACAAACACAACATAAACAACCTGGCACGCAGATCCGGAGAATACTATCCGTTGAGATTCATATACCGAGTCGATAGACATGAATGGCCAGTGAGGAGAACATACTGGAATGTCTGGCTTGCTCGTGTGAACCACGTTTCAAAGATTTTTTTTTCTCTTTGAAAAGGAGACATACGGAGACATTTATGGCGCTATTAACTCCTAGATTAGGACCAGTGATTAGTTCTGACCCACTGATACGACGCTTGATTGACCTCCACGCACACAACACAAGCTTGGGGCCGCGCTTCTCCACGGCTCATCGTACACACACTGTTAATCTTGCTCAGTGCAAGCTTGCACTCAACCGCAGTTCCGACTTGGTGGCATGTTCATCCTGATAGTTGAACCTGGTATGCCCTTGTTCCTTCATTCTTCCACATATTTAATCGACAAAGTTTCCATGTGCTTACTTTCGGAAGGGCGATGGAAAGGACATGTTTTCTTTCCTTTTGTGGCAAAAAAGAAATAGAGGTAGAAAGGAAGAAAATGAGAAATAAGCAACAAAAAAACTGGCATGTTCCTGGTATATGTCTACGTATCGGGCCAACAGTGCAACTTCCCATTCTAATGAACATCACTCCTTCCCAAGAACGCGTGTTAGATAGGTTATTTACTATGGACGCACAATTTTGGCACATTGGAGGTGCTAGTCATGGAATATTGTTTTTACATTAGCATCAATATAGTAAATAACATCATATATACCTTCCACTCACAATTATAGTCAATTATATTAAAGTTAATAACATTTTAAATAACTCCAATTCACAGTCCACGCCAGTGAGTCAAGTGTTCCAGTATGTTATGCTCGCTCATCATCGACAAAAACTATCAACTCGGTGCATGAAGTTATTGTTGTTTTCTAGGTGTATGTACTGACTCATCTACTCATGTGAGACTTACTGTGATGTTTTTTCGTGCGAAAATGAGGTCTAGTGAGATTGTGAAGGGAAGTTGTTTTGGTTGTTCAAGAAAAAAAAGGAAAATGTTGCCACAAACTATACCATAGAGAGAATCATACTAAGAAAGATATCTTGGAACAGTGTCATGTACATCTTGGTTGTTGGAGAAGGATATGTACATGTTCCTCAAGAAAACCACCAATCACTTCTTCATCCCAATCAACGAGCTTTGCACACGTGCTCTATTGCCGACAGGCGAGTGCCTTTTACTGACTAACTTGTCATCAATTGGTGGTTCTATAGCGATCTCACCACTTGTGTCACTCTAGTCACGACCATCTCCAACCCAGGCAAACTAAAACACACCCAAGACTTGGGCTCCCAACCGGCAAATACTTAGGCCCACTTGGTTGATGTCCTTTAACCCTCCTATACACCTCCCTCTTTCTAAGAAGTCCGTGAACTATTGTTTGTCCACACACCACTGTAGAAGACCTCCCCCCTTCATAACTTCTGTTGCAAATAAAATGCATTTAAAAGGAAAACACAAAATGACAAAACCACCATACTAGTAAGGTTTGAGCTATCTTGACAGTTTCAACTCTTCATGTAACCCCACCACTCCTTCATTGTTCGATGTTAATCACCCACCTCATGTGTGCTCTCTTCGTAAGTGGCGACGACCACAACGGCCAAGGCTATACTTCTATATATATATATATATATATATATATATATATATATATATATATATATATATATATATATATAGGTAGGGATCCACCAACACTTCTAGAGGAAGAGCGGGCTGTGCTGGGACTTTCCCATAGGTTGAATGACAACTATGGGTGGAGAGGACATCATGAAATGGCATCGAGAAGTAGGTGAGAATTTTCCAAGAAGGTACTAAGATGGAGGAAGATGGTGGAGAGTGGGGTGGTGGTACAATTGGTAATATGCTCACACTATCGCCCTAATGCAAGTTAGTAAAGGAGATAAAAAAATCTAACCATTTATGGAATCGTAGATATTTTCTCTTGTCATGATGACACAAAAGGAAATAATGTATGAAGAAATAAAAAACTCTTTTAAATGGAAAAAGAAATTTAGTACATGAAAAAATGGTACAAGAGAGAGAAGCATGAAGATGTGCTTTCAATAAGTCCACAACTTGCACATTTAGATCCACGGTGCTACCTGACATTCCCATCGTCCCATGATCTGATCCCTTTCCCAAGGGTGGCGGTGGCCTTGCATTTGGCGATGATTGCTGCCAGATTATCCATGATTTCAGCATGACAGGCGGCAAAGAGCTGTGCAGGGACAGTGGGACTAAAGCATACCATGTCTTGGAATCGCAAGCGGCGCGGCTAGATTACGAGGGTGGGGTGGCATGGTGAATTCATATCCACCCTAGGGCTAATGAGATGGTGTCCCGGCGGTTGTGCCACTAATACAGGTGAGAGCTTATGAGGCGCGGTGGTGACGATGCTAAGATAGCAGAGACAACCGAAAATGCAAAGCTCATCATAAGAGGGAGGTGCACTGAAGAGAAGATGATGAGGTGCAAAGTTCCCGCGTGTGCGACAGTGGCGAATGTTAAGAAGGAGTGACGCAGTGGCAAGTGCGTCAGGCTAGAAGCGCGGAGGCACATTGGCGTGGAAGTGAAGCGTACGGACGCAGTCGTGAAGAGTGCGGAGAACAGTTCAGTGCGACCTTTCTATTGCAAAGTATAGGGGCAAGTGATACGAAATGTCGTGCCGTGTGTGGTGAGAAGAGTGCGAACAACCAGGTTGTCGAACTCCTTCCCGTTGTCTGTCTGCAAGGCAAGAATGGGATGCCCAAACTGCGTGAAAACATAGGAGTAAAAGGCAGCAAGAGTAGATATAACATCGGACTTGCGCCGCAACGGGAAGGTCTACACATAATGCGAAAAATCGTCAAGAAGAACAAGATAGTAGAGATAGCCCGTATTACTTGCAACTAGAAAGGTCCATACATCACTGTGGATTAAGTCAGACGGGTACGATGCAACATGAGAGGAAGCCCTAAAAGGAAGTCGAGTGTGCTTGCCGAGAGGACAAGCATGACAACACTGATCATTGTTCTTATTACACGTGAATGAAAATCTATGAAGTATATGATGAAGGGTGGCGGGGTTGGTATGACCCAAGCGAGCGTGCTAAAGGTCCACACCGGTGGCTAGGGCGATAGGAGCGGTGAAGGTGGAGGAGACGGTGGAGTGGACCGAGTAGAGCTCGTCAGGGCTGTCACATCGGTGAAGCACCATCCGGGTACGGGCGTCCTTGACAGAGAAACCAAACTCGTGTAACAGGATTTTCACGTGTAAAAGAATGAAAGGAAAAAAGATTTTTAATAAGATTAGGGGAAACTAAGATGTTAGATAATGACAGTGGAGTAGATGTAGAAGGAAACGACGCATGTCCCATGTGAGTGATGGGAAGGGAGGAACCGTCACTAACGATGATATGAGTAGAAGTGTGGACGGGTTAGGGGCTGTGGAAGTTACCGGGATGAGCGGCCATGTGAGTGGTAGCTCCGATGTCCATGTACCAGTCGCCACCGTCAGTATAGGTGGACGGGGTGGGAGCGGAGTGCAGAGCCCCCAGCAGGGCCAGGTCCCAAGGCGCATGGGTAAGCACGGGGACCAATGACTATGGTGGGGCCGTCAGGGGCAGCAACGGTGGTTGTCCATAGTAGAGAGGGCCTTAGGGTGCCACATAGGGCTGTGTCACGGTGTAAAACGTCTGATGCGAGGGTGTCCGCGTGCCGAGGATGCCAGGAGCAGGAGCACGAGGAACCAGCATGGAGTAGGCATGCACGACGCAAGTCCATGGGTTCTGTCCGGCGTACCACGGGGCCGGCTAAAGCTGTTGCTGTAGTGGACGGGTGGCTCCACCCAGAGTGCCGTGGGGCGGCTGCTGCTTGCGCCCACCACGCCTACCCCTATGGCGACCCCCATTGGCAGCCGGGGCCGGCTGCTGCAGCGGGAAGGGGGTTGGCGCCTGCGGGAAGGTGGGCAGGGCGGAAGGGCTGACGCGGGGCGCAGCTGAGGCGGCGCTGAGCCACCGTGGGTGCCGGCGGTGAGGGCGGTGTGAATCGCCCGGGTCCACGCTGTAAGGGCATATTTGTTGGAAATATGCCCTAGAGGCAATAATAAAAGTGTTATTATTATATTTCTTTGTTCATGATAATAGTCTTTTATTCATGCTATAACTGTATTATACGGAAATCGTAATACACGTGTGAATACATAGACCACAATATGTCCCTGGTGAGCCTCTAGTTGACTAGCTCGTTGTGATCAACAGATAGTCATGGTTTCCTGGCTATGGACATTGGATGTCGTTGATAACGGGATCACATCATTAGGAGAATGATGTGATGGACAAGACCCAATCCTAAGCCTAGCACAAAGATCGTGTAGTTCGTATGCTAAAGCTTTTCTAATGTCAAGTATATTTTCCTTAGACCATGAGATTGTGCAACTCCCGGATACCGTAGGAATGCTTTGGGTGTACCAAACGTCACAACGTAACTGGGTGGCTATAAAAGTACATTACAGGTATCTCCGAAAGTATCTGTTGGGTTGGCACGAATCGAGACTGGGATTTGTCACTCCGTGTAAACGGAGAGGTATCTCTGGGCCCACTCGGTAGGACATCATCATAATGTGCACAATGTGACCAAGGGGTTGATCACGGGATGATGTGTTACGGAACGAGTAAAGAGACTTGCCGGTAACGAGATTGAACAAGGTATCGGTATACCGACGATCGAATCTCGGGCAAGTACAATACCGCTAGACAAAGGGAATTGTATACGGGATCGATTGAGTCCTTGACATCGTGGTTCATCCGATGAGATCATCGTGGAACATGTGGGAGCCAACATGGGTATCCAGATCCCGCTGTTGGTTATTGACCGGAGAACGTCTCGGTCATGTCTGCATGGTTCCCGAACCCGTAGGGTCTACACACTTAAGGTTCGATGACGCTAGGGTTATAAAGGAACTTTGTATGTGGTTACCGAATGTTGTTCGGAGTCCCGGATGAGATCCCGGACGTCACAAGGAGTTCCGGAATGGTCCGGAGGTAAAGATTTATATATGGAAAGTTGTTGTTCGGTTTCCGGAAAAAGTTCGGGTTTTTTCGGTATTGTACCGGGAAGCTTCCAGAAGGTTCCGGAGGATTCCAGAGGGGTCCGGAGGTCCGGAAATTGTTCCACCACGTCCAATACAGCAGCATGGGCTGTAAGGGGGCGCCCTAGCCTTAATGGGCCAGGGGAACCAGCCCCCCCAAGGCCCATGCGCATGGGAGGGGGCAACCCTAAGGGGGAGGGCCTCCACTTGACTTGGGAGGCACTCCTCCCCCCCTTGGCCGCACCCCTTCCTTGGACGAAGGGGCAAGGCTGCGCCTCCCCCCTCTCCCTTGCCCCTATATATAGTGGAGGGGAGGAAGGGCATCCATACCTGAAGCCCTGGCGCCTCTCTCCCTCCTGTGACACCTCTTCCTCTCCCTTAGGTGCTTGGCGAAGCCCTGCAGGGTTGCCACGCTCCTCCATCACCACCACGCCATTGTGCTGCTGTTGGATGGAGTCTTCCTCAACCTCTCCCTCTATCCTTGCTGGATAAAGGCGTGGGAGACGTCACCGGGCTGTACGTGTGTTGAACGCGGAGGTGCCGTCCGTTCGGCACTAGGATCTCCGGTGATTTGGATTACGACGAGTACGACTCCTTCAACCCCGTTCTCTTGAACGCTTCCGCTTAGCAATCTACAAGGGTATGTAGATGCACTCTCCTTCCCCTCGTTGCTGGTTTCTCCATAGATAGATCTTGGTGACTTGTAGGAAAATTTTGAATTTCTACTACGTTCCCCAACAGTGGCATCATGAGCTAGGTCTATTGCGTAGATTCTTTGCACGAGTAGAACACAAAGTAGTTGTGGGCGTTGATTTTGTTCAATATGCTTGCCGTTACTAGTCCAATCTTGTTTCGACGGTATTGTGGGATGAAGCGGCCCGGACCGACCTTACACGTACTCTTACGTGAGACAGGTTCCACCGACTGACATGCACTTGGTGCATAAGGTGGCTAGCGGGTGCCAGTCTCTCCCACTTTAGTCGGAACGGATTCGATGAAAAGCGTCCTTATGAAGGGTAAATAGCAATTGGCATATCACGTTGTGGTTTTGCATAGGTAAGAAACGTTCTTGCTAGAAACCCATAGCAGCCACGTAAAAAATGCAAACAACAATTAGAGGACGTCTAACTTGTTTTTGCAGGGTATGCTATGTGATGTGATATGGCCAAGAAGAATGTGATGTATGAGATTGATCATGTTCTTGTAATAGGAATCACGACTTGCATGTCGATGAGTATGACAACCGGCAGGAGCCATAGGAGTTGTCTTTATTTATTGTATGACCTGCGTGTCATTGAACAACGCCATGTAATTACTTTACTTTATTGCTAACCGGTAGCCATAGAAGTAATAGTTGGCGAGACAACTTCATGAAGACACGATGATGGAGATCATGATGATGGAGATCATGGTGTCATGCCGGTGACGATGATGATCATGGACCCCGAAGATGGAGATCAACGGAGCTATATGATATTGGCCATATCATGTCACTACTATATAATTGCATGTGATGTTTATTATGTTTATGCATCTTGTTTACTTAGAACGACGGTAGTAAATAAGATGATCCCTTACAACAATTTCAAGAAGTGTTCTCCCCTAACTGTGCACCGTTGCTAAAGTTCGTCGCTTCTAAGCACCACGTGATGATCGGGTGTGATGGATTCCTACGTTCACATACAACGGGTGTAAGACAGATTTACACACGCGAAACACTTAGGGTTAACTTGACGAGCCTAGCATGTACAGACATGGCCTCGGAACACGGAGACCGAAAGGTCGAGCATGAGTCGTATAGTAGATACGATCAACATGAAGATGTTCACCGATGATGACTAGTCCGTCTCACGTGATGATCGGACACGGCCTAGTTGACTCGGATCATGTAATCACTTAGATGACTAGAGGGATGTCTATCTGAGTGGGAGTTCATAAGATGAACTTAATTATCCTGAACATAGTCAAAAGATCTTTGCAAATTATGTCGTAAGCTCGCGCTTTAGTTCCACTTTTTAGATATGATCCTAGAGAAAATATAGTTGAAAGTTGATAGTAGCGATTATGCGGACAGTAGAAAGCTTATGTCCTTAATGCACCGCTCAGTGTGCTGAACCCCAAACGTCGTCTGTGGATGTTGCGAACATCGGACATACACGTTTTGATAAGTACGTGATAGTTCAGTTAAATGGTTTAGAGTAGAGGCACCAAAGACGTTTTTCGAAACATCGCGGAACATATGAGATGTTTCGAGGGCTGAAATTAGGATTTCAGGCTCGTGCCCACGTCAAGAGGTATAAGACCTCCGACGATTTTCTTAGCCTGCAAACTAAAGGAGAAAAGCTCAATCGTTGAGCTTGTGCTCAGATTGTCTGAGTGCAACAATCACTTGAATCGAGTGGGAGTTGATCTTCCAATAAGATGGTGATGTTTCTCCAAAGTCATTGCCACCAAGCTGCTAGAGCTTCGTGATGAACTATAACATATCAAGGATAGATATGATGATCCTTGAGGTATTCACGATGTTTGACACCGCGAAAGTAGGAATCAAGAAGGAGCATCAATTGTTGATGGTTGGTGAAACCACTAGTTTCAAGAAGGGCAAGGGCAAGAAGGGATACTTCATGAAACGACAAATCAGCTGCTGCTCTAGTGAAGAAACCCAAGGTTGAACCCAAACCCGAGACTAAGTGCTTCTGTAATAAGGGGAATAACCACTGGAGCAGAATTACCCTAGATACTTGGTAGATGAGAAGGCTGGCAAGGTTAATAGAAGTATATTGGATATACATTATGTTAATGTGTACTTTACTAGTACTCCTAGTAGCACCAGGGTATTAGATACCGGTTCGGTTGCTAAGTGTTAGTAACTCAAAATAAAAGAGCTACGGAATAAACGGAGACTAGCTAAAGGTGAGCTGACGATATGTGTTGGAAGTGTTTCCAAGTTTGATGTGATCAAACATCGCACGCTCCCTCTACCATCAAGATTATTATTAAACCTGAATAACTGTCATTGTGTGTTTGCGTTGAGCATAGACATGATTGGATTATGTCTATCGCAATACAGTTATTCATTTAAAGAGAATAATGGTTACTCTATTTATTTGAATAATACCTTCAATGGTCTGGCACCTAAAGGAATGGTTTATTGAATCTCGATCGTAGTGATACACATTTTCATGCCAAAAGATATAAGATAGTAATGATAGTACCACTTACTTGTGGCACTGCCATGTAAGTCATAATGGTATAAAACGCATGAAGAAGCTCCATGTTGATGGATCTTTGGACTCACTCGTTTTTGAAAAGTTTGAGACATGCGAACCATGTCTATTGGTGTATACGCATGAAGAAACTCCATGCAGATGGATCGTTTGGACTCACTTGATTTTGAATCACTTGAGATATGCAAATCATACCACATGGGCAAGATGACTGAAAAGCCTCGTTTTAAGTAAGATGGAACAAGATAGCAACTTGTTGGAAGTAACACATTTTGATGTGTGCAGTCCAATGAGTGCTGAGGCATGCAGTGAATATCGTTTTGTTCTTACTTCACAGATGATTCGAGTAGATGTTGAGAATATTTACTTGATAAAACACAAGTCTAAATTATTGAATGGTTCAAGTAATTTCAGAGTGAAGTAGAAGATCATTGTGACAAGAGGATAAAATGTCTATGATATGATCATAGAGACGGATATCTGAGTTACAAGTTTTGGCACACAATTAAGACATTGAGGAAATTGTTTCGCAATTAATACCACCTGGAACACCATAGTGTGATGATGTGTTCGAACATCATAGTTGCACCCTATTGGATATGATGCGTACCATGATTGCTTTTATCGAATTACCACTATTGTTCATGGGTTAGGCATTAGAGACAACCACATTCACTTTAAATAGGGCACCACGTAATTCCGTTGAGATGACACCGTATGAATTATGGTTTAGAGAAACCTAAGTTGTCGTTTCTTAAAGGTTTGGGGCTCCGACGCTTATGTGAAAAAGTTTCAGGATTGATAAGCTCGAACCCAAAGCAGATAAAATGCATCTTCATAGGACACCCAAAACAGTTGGGTATACCTCCTAATTCAGATCCGAAAGCAATATGGATTGTTTCTTGAATCGGGTCCTTTCTCGAGGAAAGGTTTCTCTCGAAAAGTTGAGTGGGAGGATGGTGGAGACTTGATGAGGTTATTGAACCATCACTTCAACTAGTGTGTATCAGGGCACAGGAAGTTGTTCCTGTGGCACCTACACCAATTGAAGTGGAAACTTATGATAGTGATCATGAAGTTTCGGATCAAGTCACTACCGAACCTCGTAGGACGACAAGGACGCGTACTGCTTCAGAGTGGTACGGTGATCCTGTCTTAAAGGTCATGTTGCTAGACAACAATGAACCTACGAGCTATGGAGAAGCGATGGTGGGCCCAAATTCCGACAAATGGTTAGGAGCCATGAAATCCGAGATAGGATCCATGTATTAGAACAAAGCATGGACTTTGGTGGACTTGCCCGATGATCGGCAAGCCATTGAGATAAATGGATCTTTAAGAAGAAGACGGACGTGGACGGTAATGTCACCGTCTGTGAAGCTCGACTTGTGGCGAAGAGTTTTTCACAAGTTCAAGGAGTTGACTACGATGAGATTTTCTCATCCGTAGCGATGCTTAAAGTCCGTCGGAATCATGTTAGCACAAGCTGCATTTATGAAATCTGGCAGATGGATGTCAAAACGAGTTTCCTTACCAGTCGTAAGGAAAGGTTGTATGCGATACAATCAGAAAGGTTTTGTCGATCCTAAGGATGCTAAAAGGTATGCTGGCTCCAGCGATCCTTCTAAGGACTGGAGTAAGCATCTCGGAGTTGGAATGTACGCTTTGATAAGATGATCAAAGATTTTGGGTCTATACAAAGTTTATGAGAAACTTGTATTTCCAAAGAAGTGAGTGGGAGCACTATAGAATTTCTGATGAGTATATGTTGTTGACATATTGATGATCAGAAATGATGTAGAATTTCTAGAAAGCATATAGGGTTATTTGAAAGGTGTTTTTCAATAGAAAACCTAGATTAAGCTACTTGAACATTGAGCATCAAGATCTATGAGGATAGATCAAAAACGCTTTATGGTACTTTCAAATGAGCACATACCTTAACATGATCTTGAAGGTGTTCAAGATGGATCAGTCAAAGAAGGAGTTCTTGCCTGAGTAGTAAGGTACAAAGTTAAGACTTAAAGCTCGACCACGGCAGAAAAGAGAGAAAGGACGAAGGTCGTCCCCTATGTTTCAGACATAGGCTCTATAGTATGCTATGCTGTGTACCGCACCGGAAGTGTGCCTTGCCATGAGTCAGTCAAGGGGTACAAGAATGATCCAGGAATGGATCATTGTACAGCGGTCAAAATTGTCCTTGGAGTAAATAAGGACATGTTTCTCGATGATGGAGGTGATAAAGAGTTCGGCGTAAAGGGTTACGTCGATGCAAGCTTTAACACCTATCCGAGTGACTCTGAGCAGCAAACCGGATACGTATAGTGGAACAACCATTTGGTATAGCTCCAAGTGGACCGTGGAAGCAGCATTTACAATATGACATAGAGAATTGCGAAGTACATACGAATCTGAATGTTACAGATCCGTTGACTAAAACCTCTCTCACAAGCAGAACATGATCAAACCCCAGAACTCATTGAGTCTTAATCACATGATGATGTGAACTAGTTTAATGACACTAGTAAACTCTTGGATGTTGGTCACATGGTGATGTGACCTGTCAGTGTTAATCACATGGTGATGTGAACTAGATTATTGACTCTAGTGCAAGTGGGAGACTATTGGAAATATGCCCTAGAGGCAATAATAAAAGTGTTATTATTATATTTCTTTGTTCATGATAATAGTCTTTTATTCATGCTATAACTGTATTATCCGGAAATCGTAATACACGTGTGAATACATAGACCACAATATGTCCCTGGTGAGCCTCTAGTTGACTAGCTCATTGTGATCAACAGATAGTCATGGTTTCCTGGCTATGGACATTGGATGTCGTTGATAACGGGATCACATCATTAGGAGAATGATGTGATGGACAAGACCCAATCCTAAGCCTAGCACAAAGATCGTGTAGTTCGTATGCTAAAGCTTTTCTAATGTCAAGTATCTTTTCCTTAGACCATGAGATTGTGCAACTCCCGGATACCGTAGGAATGCTTTGGGTGTACCAAACGTCACAACGTAACTGGGTGGCTATAAAGGTACATTACAGGTATATCCGAAAGTATCTGTTGGGTTGGCACGAATCGAGACTGGGATTTGTCACTCCGTGTAAACGGAGAGGTATCTCTGGGCCCACTCGGTAGGACATCATCATAATGTGCACAATGTGACCAAGGGGTTGATCACGGGATGATGTGTTAAGGAACGAGTAAAGAGACTTGCCGGTAACAAGATTGAACAAGGTATCGGTATACCGACGATCGAATCTCGGGCAAGTACAATACCGCTAGACAAAGGGAATTGTATACAGGATCGATTGAGTCCTTGACATCGTGGTTCATCCAATGAGATCATCGTGGAACATGTGGGAGCCAACATGGGTATCCAGATCCCGCTGTTGGTTATTGACCGGAGAACGTCTCGGTCATGTCTGCATGGTTCCCGAACCCGTAGGGTCTACACACTTAAGGTTCGATGACGCTAGGGTTATAAAGGAAGTTTGTATGTGGTTACCGAATGTTGTTCGGAGTCCCGGATGAGATCCCGGACGTCACGAGGAGTTCCGGAATTGTCCGGAGGTAAAGATTTATATATGGAAAGTTGTTGTTCGGGTTCCGGAAAAAGTTCGGGTTTTTTCGGTATTGTACCGGGAAGCTTCCAGAAGGTTCCGGAGGATTCCGGAGGGGTCCGGAGGTCCGGAAATTGTTCCACCACGTCCAATACAGCAGCATGGGCTGTAAGGGGGCGCCCTAGCCTTAATGGGCCAAGGGAACCAGCCCCCCCAAGGCCCATGCGCATGGGAGGGGGAAACCCTAAGGGGGAGGGCCTCCACTTGACTTGGGAGGCACTCCTCCCCCCCTTGGCCGCACCCCTTCCTTGGAGGAAGGGGCAAGGCTACGCCTCCCCCCTCTCCCTTGCCCCTATATATAGTGGAGGGGATGGAGGGCATCCATACCTGAAGCCCTGGCGCCTCCCTCCCTCCCGTGACACCTCCTCCTCTCCCGTAGGTGCTTGGCGAAGCCCTGCAGGGTTGCCACGCTCCTCCATCACCACCACGCCGTTGTCCTGCTGTTGGATGGAGTCTTCCTCAACCTCTCCCTCTATCCTTGCTGGATAAAGGCGTGGGAGACGTCACCGGGCTATACGTGTGTTGAACGCGGAGGTGCCGTCCGTTCGGCACTAGGATCTCCGGTGATTTGGATCACGACGAGTACGACTCCTTCAACCCCGTTCTCTTGAACGCTTCCGCTTAGCGATCTACAAGGGTATGTAGATGCACTCTCCTTCCCCTCGTTGCTGGTTTCTCCATAGATAGATCTTGGTGACTCGTAGGAAAATTTTGAATTTCTACTACGTTCCCCAACAATATTTATCCCCAAGTGGTTTTGGTGATTGATGACAATGCTGTTGCGGACTAATCGTGTGCGTTAAGTTCTTTCAGAGATTCATCCATTGGCACGAGACGATTTACTCCCCTCGGTGTTTTATTCAAGACGGTGTAGCTCCTTCATTTCGTTGTTGGTGGACTAGTTTCGTAGAAGTCACCGTACTATCAAGAGGGGATCCGCTTTGGTAAGACTTGGGTGGAATCACACGTACACATCATTATCTTACCCATCGTCTTTCCTTCCGCATCTCTGGAGCTATCGTTTTCCCCCTTGCTATGCTTTGCTCTGCTCTAGCGGTAGTACCGCGACCACAGCGGTAGTACCGCCGACGCTCTCCAGCGGTAGTACCGCCCTCAGAGCGGTAGTACCGCTCCAAGCGGTAGTACTATTTGGGAAGTTTCGGCCGTAGTACCACTGCGCGTCTGGGCTACTTCTGCCTCGATTCTCGAACGAAGTTTTTCGTGTCGGGTTTTGCGGCACTAAGGAAGGTAGTAGGAGCGGTAGTACCGCCCGTAGCGGTAGTACCGCTCTTCCCTAGCGGTAGTACCGCCCGGGGGTCAGGGCCCCGGGCAGCGCGGCAGTACCGCTGGGTCGAGCGGTAGTACCGCCCGGAGCGGTAGTACCGCCCTTCCCAGCGGTAGTATCGCTCTGTGCGGGGCTGGTGAGTGGGATAACGGTTGGCTTGCTCCTCCCACTATAAAAGGGGGTCTTCTTCCTCCTAGTTGACTACCTCTTTCCCCCAAAGCTCCATTGTTTCTCAAAGCTCCATTTTCGCCCGATCTCTCTCCCTAGCCAATCAAACTTGTTGAATTGCTCGGGATTGGTTGAGAAGGCCCAGATCTACACTTCCACCAAGAGAAATTTGATTCCCCCCACTTATCCCTTGCGGATCTTGTTATTCTTGGGTGTTGAGCACCCTAGACGGTTGAGGTCACCTCGAAGCCATACTCCATTGTGGTGAAGCTTCGTGGTGTTGTTGTTGTTGTTGTTGGGAGCCTCCGATTGTTGTGGAGATTGCCCCAACCTTGTTTGTAAAGGTTCGGTCGCCGCCTTCAAGGGCACCAATAGTGGAATCACGACATCTCGCATCGTGTGAGGGCGTGAGGAGAATACGGTGGCCCTAGTGGCTTCTTGGGGAGCATTGTGCCTCCACACCGCTCTAACGGAGACGTTCTTCCCTTTAAAAGGAAGGAACTCCGGTAACGCATCCTCGTCTCCACCGGCTGCACTCTTGGTTATTTCGTGCCTTTACTTTTGCAAGCCTACTTGTTTTACATCCTTTGCTTGCTTGTGTGCTAGTTGTTATTGCATCATATAGGTTGCTCACTTCGTTGCACATCTAGACAACCTATTTTGTTGCAAAGTTTAATTTGGCAAAGAAAAGCTTAAAAATTGTTAGTTGCCTATTCACCCCCACCCCCTCTAGTCAACCATATCGATCCTTTCAATTGGTATCAGAGCCTCGTCTCTTTATTAAGGACTTTGCCGTCCGAAGAGTATGGTTGACACCAACGATGGTGCGGAGGAACACTCCGGTGTGAATCCCATCTCGTCTTCGGCCGAAGGGGGAACCTCGGTCTCATGTGAGGAATTCAATGTGGCTTTAGACACATTGAAAACCTCCATGACGGCCGAGGTTAAAAGCATGTTTACTGAATTTCTAGAGGGACTTAAACTATCTACCTCGCCAATGAAAGTGGGTGATCCCACTAACAAGGTGACGGATGCTAACTCCGATAAGGGGGAAGCTAACAATGAAAAGAGTCCTTCTACTAGTGGTAGAAATGGCACCGGCATCTTTGCCCATGTGGAACCTCCTATCTATAGAGGACCGATTCCCTCCACTCATTTAAATCATGCCGGTCCTCCTCCTAAATATGTGAAAAATAAAGATTTTGATTCTTGGGTTTATCGCTTCAAGCGTCATTTAAAACATGTGAACACTAACCTTTGGAGAATCATTGAAGAAGGTTTCTATCCTCATGACCCAAGCAACTTCACCCCTTGAGAAGAAGTGGACAATCAATTCAATGAGAGTGCTCTCTTCATCATCCAAGATGCTATCCTTCCCGAAGATCTTCCTCATCTTCGGCCTCATGTCATGTCTAAAGAAGCATGGAAATGTGTCGAGCGTCTCTATCGAGGAAGTGCTAGCATTGAACGCTCCAACTATGAAGTGGTGCAAGATGAAGCCGATGAGTTTGCAATGAAAGAAGATGAAGAACCTCGTGAGCTCTTTCGAAGAGTGACCAAACTCGCGGCCGCACTCCGAGATCATGGAAGCAAGGACACGGATGACAATTGGATCAAGCGAAAGTTCCTCAAGGCCATGATGCCCTACAACAAGGCCATGTCCTCCGTTATTCGTCAAAGACCGGACTTCCACTCCATGACCTCAAGTGAAGTGTTGGATGAGTTCGTTGCAATGAGCATTTTGGACAAGACCGCCGACAATGCGGTGCTCCGTTCTCAAAGGGCAAAGAAGCCCAACCTTGCTTTGAAGGCCAAGGTTATTGTGGAAGAAGAGGAAGAAGTGGAAGATGAGGAAAGCAACCCCGAAGACACCAAATTTGATTATCATGAGCACATGGCCCTTGCTTCAAGACAATTTTGGAGCAAGAAGAGTTCAAGACCAAACTTCAACAAGAACAACTCAAGTGGCGTCAAGGGCAAGCAACAAGTTAGAACTTGCTTCAACTGTGGCAATGTGAGCCATTTCGTTGCGGATTGTCCTTACGAGAAGCGGGAAGACAATGGTGGCAAGTTCATCCGAAAAGGCAAAGCCAAGTCCTTCCCCAACAAGAACAACTTCGCCAAAAAGACTCCCACTCATGGGTTGGTGGTTCAAGAAGAATACCAAGAGGATGACGATGATGATGAAAATGAAGAAGCAATGGCCATGGCATCCGTTGCCATTGCTACTACCCCCGGGTGTCTCTATTTGACTCACCCAACGAAAACATCACCGCCAAATGCCTCATGGCTAAAGCTTCAAACAAGGTAACCCCCAACATTAAAACCACCATCATTACTAATCCATCCGTGAAGGATTGCATTGATGAACATGATGGGTCTAATGAAGAAGTGAATGAGTTTGAGTCTTTTATGAGTAAACTCAAGGGCAAGTCCAAGAAGCATTTTGTTGCTCTCTTGGAACAACTTGGTGAGGCCAATGACATGATCGAGGCTCACGAAGATACCATCTCCAAGATGGAAGGTCATAGTCGTGACTATGCCGATGAGATATCAGATCTCTCTAATGCTCTTGAGGAAGAGCGTGTGCATCGCTTGACTTTTGAGGAGTCACACAACGATGACCATGCTAAGTTAAAGAAAGATCTCGATCATGCTCTTGTCATGTCTCGTGTGCTAACCTCCGAGAAGGCTAAACTTGGGGTTGATCATGCTAAACTCAAAGAGGAGTTTGAGTTACTTGACAAGGCCCACAATGTCTTGAAGGGTACTCATGCTAATCTCAAAGAGTCACATGCTCAACTCCAAGTTAAGCTAATCAAGGAAAAGGCCACCTTTCCTCATATGGTATTAATTGATGATGCATGTGCTACTAACCTGTGTTGTGAGCATGTGCATCTTGTGGAGGAGAATGCCAAGTTGAAGGATCAACTTGAGAAAGGCCTTGTTTCATGCATTCAAGGTGAAAAGAATCTCAACGACCTTTTGAGCAATCAAAAGGAAGTTGTGGCCAAGGAAGGAGTTGGATTTGCAACCAAGTCCAAAAGCAAGAAGAAGAAGAATGACAAGACCAAACGTCCTCCTCCTCTCAAGCAAACTTTTGTAAAAGAGGGAGAGGGTGCTTCTAAGGAGAAGAAGGAAAAAGTGAAGGGTGTTGACGCTAAAAAGGGCAAAAGCATTTCCCCCAACAATGCCGGTGACTTTAACCCGTCATACGTGTTGTGCCGTGCTAGTGATGGACATGTTTATGCTAAATTTATTGGTTCTCCCTATGAGTACATTGAATGGTCTATTTGGGTTCCCAAGACCCTTGTTACTAAAATCAAAGGACCCACTACTAAATGGGTACCTAAAACCAAGCATTGATCTCTTGTAGATGTTTGCTTCCGGTGGGGGATCATGGTTGCTCGATAGTGGAGCAACAAATCATATGACCGGGAGCAAGGACTTGGTGGTGGACGTGCAAGAGATTCCATCTATGCCCACCAATGTCGAGTAGGGTGATGCTTCACATTCTAAGGTATTGGGTCTCGGCAAGGTTGTCATTTCTCATGATCTAACGATCGAGAAAGTCATGCTTGTTGAGTCCCTTGCATACAACTTGCTTTCCGTTCGTCAACTTGCAATCATGGGTTTTGCTACTTTCTTTGACATTGATACCGTGGCCCTCTTGTGGAGCAAGACTCTTAAAGTAGCCTTTGTTGGGCATGTCGAGAACGGTCTATATGTGATAAACTTTTCGGAGCGACCCACTAAGACCGCGACATGCCTAATGGCTAAAGTTGACGTGGAATGGCTTTGGCATCGCCGTTTAGCCCACGTTAATATGAGATCTTTGCAAAGTCTTCTCAAGGGGGACCATGTCCGTGGACTAACAAATGTTAGTTTTGCCAAAGATCGTGCTTGCAGTGCTTGTATCGAAGGAAAGCTTCATGAAAAGTCTCACCCTCCATCAACCCTCATCTACTCGAAGAGACCCTTGGAGCTCCTTCACATGGATCTCTTTGGGCCTCCATCTTTTGATAGTCTTGGAGGAAGAAAGTATTGCTTGGTGATTGTGGATGACTATTCAAGATACACTTGGGTATACTTCTTCAAGAGGAAGAGTGAGACTCAACAAACCGTCATCGACTTTGCAAATGAAGCTCAACGTCAACATGATGTAAAGATCTTGACAATAAGAAGTGACAACAACACCGAGTTCAAGAACTACACCTTGGATGAGTTTCTCGGTGATGAGGGGATCAAGCATCAATATGCTACACCTTATACCCCTCAACAAAATGGTGTAGCGGAGAGGAAGAACCGGACGTTGATGGATGCGACAAGGACCATGATGGCGGAGTTCAAGTCTCCATACAACTTTTGGGCCGAAGCCATCAACACCGCATGTCATGCATCCAATCGGCTCTATCTCCGCAAAGGCTTGAACAAGACTCCTTATGAGATACTCACCGGCAACAAGCCCAACCTCAAGTACTTCCGGGTGTTCGGTTATAAGTGTTTCATTCTCAAGAAAGGTGTTCGTTTGTCTAAATTTGAGGCTAGAGCTCATGAGGGCATATTTGTTGGTTATGCTACAAACTCTCATGCTTACCGTGTCCTCAACAAGTCCACCGGACTCATTGAGGAGACGTGTAACGTGGAGTTTGACGAAAATAACGGCTCCCAAGTGGAGCAAAGTGGTACTTGTGATGTAGGTGATGAAATTACTCCCCAAGCCATAAGAAGAATGGGTATTGGTCAAATTCTACCCCTTGAGGAACCCCTTGTGGCCGAAGGAGAAGGACAATGCTCTACTCAAGTAGAGCCATCACCTCATCAAGACCCACACGCTTCCGAAGAACAAAGTGAAGGCCCTCAACCCCGTGAACAAGACCAAGGGCAAGATCAACCTCAAGATGGTGGTTAACCTTTAAATGATGCCCAAGGTCAAGTTCTCTCCCTCGAGCAAGTTCAAGATCAAGAGCAAACTCAAGATCAAGAACAAGCTCAAGATGGCGCTCAAGATGATCAAGTCAACCCTCCTCCTTCCACATCTGAGGAAGAATTAGAGCATCGTGCCGCGAAGATTGCTTCCAAGCTCACCACCCAAGGCCATCTCATGGAAAATGTGGTTGGAAGCCTAAGAAAGGGGGTAAGCACTCGTAGACAATTAGCAAACTATTGTGAGCATCACGCATTTGTCTCTTGTGTTGAACCCCAAAAGGTCTATGAGGCGCTGGAAGACTCGGATTGGCTCAATGCCATGCATGAAGAACTCAACAACTTCGAGTACAACAAAGTATGGAGATTGGTGCCAAGGCCATCGGGGAACCACAATGTCATTGGAACCAAGTGGATCTTCTAGAACAAGCAAGATGCTCATGGGAACATCGTTATCAACAAGGCGAGATTGGTAGCACAAGGATACTCCCAAGTCGAGGGTATCGACTATGGTGAAACCTTTGCTCCCGTTGCTCGTCTTGAATCCATACGTTTGTTGATTGCCTATGCTTCCCATCACAACTTTAAGTTGCAACAAATGGATGTGAAAAGTGCTTTCCTTAATGGTCCTATTAATGAGTTGGTCTATGTCAAGCAACCCCCGGGGTTCGAGGATCCCTACTTCCCGGATCATGTGTATCAACTCGATAAGGCACTCTATGGCCTTAAACAAGCCCCACGTGCGTGGTATGACCACCTTACCAAGTTGTTACAAGATCGTGGATTTGAAGTGGGGCTAATCGATCCCACTCTTTTTACTAAGAAGGTCAAAGGGGAGTTGTTTGTATGCCAACTATATGTTGATGATATTATCTTTGGTTCTCCTAACAAAGCTTTCAATGAGGAGTTTGCCGCTCTTATGACCTCCAAGTTCCAGATATCTTCAATGGGAGAGTTGAAGTTCTTCCTTGGTTTTGATATTAAACAAAGAAGAGAAGGAACCTTCATCAACCAAGCCAAATACACTCAAGACATGCTTAAAAGATTCAAGCTAAGTGATGTCAAGCCGGCTACTACTCCAATGCCTACCAAGTGCCAACTTGACATCGATCCCAATGGTAAAGCGGTGGATCAAAAGGTATATCTCTCCATGATTGGCTCCTTGCTTTACCTTTGTGCCTCTAGACAGGATATCATGTTGAGTGTGGGGATGTGTGCACGTTTTCAAGCCGCACCAAAGGAAAGTCACTATGCGGCGGTCAAGCAAATCTTTCGATATTTAGCTCATACCCCAAACTTTGGCTTATGGTACCCAAGAGGAGCAAACTTCAAGCTTGAAGGTTTCACGGATTCCGATTGGGCGGGAGACAAAGTGGATAGGAAGTCCACTTCCGGAGGGTGCCAATTTCTTGGTTGCTCTTTGGTAAGTTGGTCTTCCAAGAAACAAAGTTGTGTGTCTCTCTCGTCCACCGAAGCAGAGTATGTGGCGGCCGGCAGTTGATGTGCAAAACTCTTATGATGAGGCAAACTTTAAAGGAATATGGTGTAATTTGTGACAAAGTGCCTCTTTGGTGTGACAATGAAAGTGCCATCAAGATTTCTCTCAACCCGGTGCAACACTTCAAGACGAAGCATATTGAGATTCGGTATCATTTCATCCGGGATCACATTAGGCGAGGGGAGATCGAGCTCAAGTATGTCAACACTCATGATAACCTTGCAGATATTTTCACGAAGCCCTTGGATGAAGCAAGATTTCGCGAGTTAAGGGATGAGCTAAATATCATTGATTCAAGCAATGTGACTTGAACCCTTGCACCCCCCACGACACTCATCTTGTTGTCTAGTTTAGATGTACGCATGGACATAGGGGGAGTGTTGTTCTCTCAATGAACTCTTCCTCCCCCCATTATGCATAAAACGATCAACTCTTTCACATTAGCCATTTTTGATGGTACGTGTGCTTCAAAGACGAGTTTTGGTCATGGGCCCAAGGATAATTCTTCGTGGTGCCATACCAATTGACTCAAATATAGGTAGCTCCGGCCACCGCCCTCTCCTGAGAGAGGCCAGAGCTTGCTCTGTTTCGTGTGGTTGTTTGTGTTTAAGTTGTCTTTGTTCGGTTGTGTGTGTGTGTGTGTTGCCTCGTCGGTCCTCTCGTTCTTTTGGCCTTGCTTTCCGATTTTTTTTAGCGTTAGCCATTGGTCTAGAAGCCGTGTGGTTGCTGAAGCGGTACTACCGCTGGTGGCGAGCGGTACTACCGCCCTCCAGCGCGGTACTACCGCTCCCAGCGGTACTACCGCCCTCCAGAGCGGTACTACCGCTGTGAGGCGCGGGCTGGGGGGTTATATCGGGGGCAGGGGGAGTTTCTCCTCCCCCATACCCATTCGCTCGCCCCCCCCCCACACCCTGTTCGTCTCTCTCTTCAGCAACCGGCGCCGCGGGAGGGATCCGGCGGATCTTCCTCTCCGGGGCGCTCCTCTCTGTTTCCTTCGGTGGAATCAATCCCCACCTTGTCCTCTTGCCATGGATGCCGGTACTGCCCCCATTCCCTGTTTCCTTTTGTCTAGATTTCCAATCTAGCTTCCTAGGGGCAATAGCAGTTGCATCTCTAGATTTTTGTCCAGATCTAGGCTTGAGTAGGATGGAGAATGCTTCTAGACTGTTTGGATTAGTGTTTGGTTGGAGTATTTTTGAATTTGGTAGGACGGAAGTACCGGATCTGACCACAGTAGTAGGAAACTGTTGTTTCCCCGCCTCGGGCGGTACTACCGCTCTCCCTGAGCGGTACTACCGCTAAGAGCGGTACTACCGCTCTCTCTCCAGAGCGGTACTACCGCTTCAAGCGGTACTATCGCTCAAGGGTCACGGTACTACCGCCTTCTACCAGGTTCCATCATACTCCTACCTCTCAGTGATCCTCTTTGTTCATGTTTGTGGCTTATGCTCGTTCTTTCTGGTTGTGTGCGTGTTGAAGGAAATATGCCCTATAGGCAATAATAAAGTTATTATTTATTTCCTCATATCATGATAAATGTTTATTATTCATGCTAGAATTGTATTAACCGGAAACATGATACATGTGTGAATACATAGACAAACATATAGTCACTAGTATGCCTCTACTTGACTAGCTCATTAATAAAAGATGGTTATGTTTCCTAACCATTGACATGTGTTGTCATTTGATTAATGGGATCACATCATTAGGAGAATGAGGTGATTGACATGACCCATCCCGTTAGTTTAGCACTTGATCGTTTAGTATTCTGCTATTGCTTCCTTCATGACTTATACATGTTCCTGTAACTATGAGAATTGTGTAACTCCCGTTTACCGGAGGAACACTTTGGGTACTACCAAACGTCACAACGTAACTGGGTGATTATAAAGGAGTACTACAGGTGTCTCCGAAGGTACATGTTGAGTTAGCATAATTCGAGATTAGGTTTTGTCACTCCGATTGTCGGAGAGGTATCTCTGGGCCCTCTCGGCAATGCTCATCACCTAAGCCTTGCAAGCATGTAACTAATGAGTTAGTTATAAGATGAAGTATTACAGAACGAGTAAAGAGACTTGTCGATAACGAGATTGAACTAGGTATTGGATACCGACGATCGAATCTCGGACAAGTAACATACCGATGACAAAGGGAACAACGTATGTTGTTATGCGGTTTGACCGATAAAGATCTTCGTAGAATATGTAGGAACCAATATGGGCATCCAGGTCCCGCTATTGGTTATTGACCAGAGATGTGTCTCAGTCATGTCTACATCGTTCTCGAACCATAGGGTCCGCATGCTTAAGGTTTCGATGACAGTTATATTATGAGTTTATGTATTTTGATGTACCGAAGGTTGTTCGGAGTCCCGGATATGATTACGGACATGACGAGGAGTCTCGAAATGGTCGAGACATAAAGATTGATATATTGGACGGATATATTTGGACACCGGAAAGGTTCCGGAGAAGTTTGGAGCCCCGGGAGGTTACCGGAACCCCCCGGGAGGTATATGGGCCTTATTGGGCCCATGTAGGAGGAAGAGAGAAGGAGCAAGGGAAGGGGGCGCGCCCCCCAAGCCCAATCCGAATTGGGGAGGGGGGCCGGCCCCCCCTTTCCTTTCTCCTTCCCCCTCTTCCTATTACTACTACTAGTACTACTTCCTAATACTAGTACTCTTTCCTTCCCCCTCCAAATAAGATAAGGAAAAGAGAGGGAAACCTACTTGGAGTAGGTTTCCCCCTCCTCATGGCGCGCCCCCCCTAGGGCCGGCCACCTCCTCCCTCCCTCCTTTATATACGGGGGTAGGGGGGCACCCTAGAACACACAAGTTGATCATTGATCGTTTCTTAGCCGTCTGCGGTACCCCCCTCCACGATATTACACCTCGGTCATATTGTAGCGGTGCTTAGGCGAAGCCCTGCAACAGGAGAACATCAAGATCGTCACCACGCCGTCGTGCTGACGGAACTCCCCCTCGGCGCCTCTGCTGGATCGGAGATCGAGGGTGCGTCATCGAGCTGTATGCGTGTCAAGAACTCGGAGGTGCCGGAGTAACGGTACTTGGATCGGTTGAACCGGAGGACGTACGACTACTTCCTCTATGTTACGTCAACGCTTCCGCTTCAGTCTACGAGGGTACGTAGACAACACTCTCCCCTCGTTGCTATATCATCACCATGGTCTTGCGTGTGCGTAGGAATTTTTTTTGAAATTACTACGTTTCCCAACAGTGCCATCCGAGCCTAGGTTTTATGCGTTGATGTTATATGCACGAGTAGAACACAAGTGAGTTGTGGAAGATATAAGTCATACTGCCTACCAGCATGTCATACTTTGGTTCAGCGGTATTGTGAGATGAAGCAGCCCGGACCGACATTACGCGTACGCTTACGCGAGACTGGTTTCACCGTTACGAGCACTCGTGCTTAAAGGTGGCTGGCGGGTGTCTGTCTCTCTCACTTTAGTTGAACCGAGTGTGGCTACACCCGGTCCTTGTGAAGGTTAAAACAGAGTCTATTTGACAAACTATCGTTGTGGTTTTGATGCGTAGGTGAGATTGGTTCTTGCTTAAGCCCGTAGCAGCCACGTAAAATTTGCAACAACAAAGTAGAGGACGTCTAACTTGTTTTTGCAGGGCATGTTGTGATGTGATATGGCCAAGACATGATGCTATATTTTATTGTATGAGATGATCATGTTTTGTAACCGAAGTTATCGGCAACTGGCAGGAGCCATATGGTTGTCGCTTTATTGTATGAAATGCAAACGCCCTGTAATTGCTTTACTTTATCACTAAGCGGTAGCGATAGTCGTAGAAGCAATAGATGGCGTAATGACAATGATGCAACGATGGAGATCAAGGTGTCACGCCGGTGACGATGGTGATCACGACGGTGCTTCGAAGATGGAGATCACAAGCACAAGATGATGATGGCCATATCATATCACTTATATTGATTGCATGTGATGTTTATCCTTTATGCATCTTATCTTGCTTTGATTGACGGTAGCATTTTAAGATGATCTCTCACTAATTATCAAGAAGTGTTCTCCCTGAGTATGCACCGTTGCGAAAGTTCTTCGTGCTGAGACACCACGTATTGATCGGGTGTGATAGGCTCTACGTTCAAATACAACGGGTGCAAAACAGTTGCACACGCGGAATACTCAGGTTATACTTGACGAGCCTAGCATATACATATATGGCCTCGGAACACGGGGATCGAAAGGTCGAGCGTGAATCATATAGTAGATATGATCAACATAGAGATGTTCACCATTTAAACTACTCCATCTCACGTGATGATCGGACATGGTTTAGTTGATTTGGATCACGTAATCACTTAGATGACTAGAGAGATGTCTGTCTAAGTGGGAGTTCTTTAGTAAGATGATTAATTGAACTTAAATTTATCATGAACTTAGTACCTGATAGTATTTTGCTTGTCTATGTGTGTTTGTAGATAGATGGCTCGTGCTGTTGTTCCGTTGAATTTTAATGCGTTCCTTGAGAAAGCAAAGTTGAAAGATGATGGTAGCAATTACACGGACTGGGTCCGTAACCTGAGGATTATCCTCATTGCTGCACAAAAGAGTTACATCCTGGAAGCACCGCTGGGTGCCAGGCCTGCTGCTGATGCAACTGACGACATTAAGAACGTCTGGCAGAGCAAAGCTGATGACTACTCTATAGTTCAGTGTGCCATGCTTTACGGCTTAGAACCGGGTCTTCAACGACGTTTTGAACGTCATGGGGCATATGAGATGTTCCAGGAGTTAAAGTTAATATTTCAAGCAAATGCCCGGATTGAGAGATATGAAGTCTCCAATAAGTTCTACAGCTGCAAGACGGAGGAGAACAGTTCTGTCAGTGAGCATATACTCAAAATGTCTGGGTATAATAATCACTTGATTCAACTGGGAGTTAATCTTCCGGATGATAGCATCATTGACAGAATTCTCCAATCACTGCCACCAAGCTACAAGAGCTTTGTGATGAACTATAATATGCAAGGGATGAACAAGACTATTCCCGAGCTCTTCGCGATGCTGAAAGCCGCGGAGGTAGAAATCAATAAGGAGCATCAAGTGTTGATGGTCAACAAGACCACTGGTTTCAAGAAAAGGGGCAAAGGGAAGAAGAAGGGGAACTTCAAAAGGAACGGCAAACAAGTTGCTGCTCAAGTGAAGAAACCCAAGTCTGGACCTAAGCCTGAAACTGAGTGCTTCTACTGCAAGCAGACTGGACACTGGAAGCGGAACTGCCCCAAGTATTTGGCGGATAAGAAGGATGGCAAAGTGAACAAAGGTATATGTGATATACATGTTATTGATGTGTACCTTACTAATGCTCGCAGTAGCACCTGGGTATTTGATACTGGTCCTGTTGCTAACATTTGCAACTCGAAACAGGGACTACGGATTAAGCGAAGATTAGCTAAGGACGAGGTGACGATACGCATGGGAAATGGTTCCAAAGTCGATGTGATCGCGGTCAGCACGCTACCTCTACATCTACCATCGGGATTAGTTTTAGACCTGAATAATTGTTATTTGGTGCCTACGTTGAGCATGAACATTATATCTGGATCTTGTTTAATGCGAGACGGTTATTCATTTAAATCAGAGAATAATGGTTGTTCTATTTATATGAGTAATATCTTTTATGGTCATGCACCCTTGAAGAGTGGTCTATTTTTAATTAAATCTCGATAGTAGTGATACACATATTCATAATGTTGAAGCCAAAAGATGCAGAGTTGATAATGATAGTGCAACATATTTGTGGCACTGCCGTTTAGGTCATATCAGTGTAAAACGCATGAAGAAACTCCATACTGATGGACTTCTGGAATCACTTGATTATGAATCACTTGGTACTTGCGAACCGTGCCTCATGGGCAAGATGACCAAAACACCGTTCTCCGGATCTATGGAGGGAGCAACAGATTTGTTGGAAATCATACATACAGATGTATGTGGTCCGATGAATGTTGAGGCTCGTGGTGGATATCGTTATTCCCTCACCTTCACAGATGATTTGAGCAGATATGGGTATATCTACTTGATGAAGCACAAGTCTGAAACATTTGAAAAGTTCAAAGAATTTCAGAGTGAAGTAGAAAATCATCGTAACAAGAAAATAAAGTTTCTACGATCTGATCGTGGAGGAGAATATTTGAGTTACGAGTTTGGTTTACATTTGAAACAATGTGGAATAGTTTCGCAACTCACGCCACCTGGAACACCACAGCGAAATGGTGTGTCCGAACGTCGTAATCGTACTTTACTTGATATGGTGCGATCTATGATGTCTCTTACCGATTTACCTCTATCGTTTTGGAGTTATGCTTTAGAGACGGCCGCATTCACGTTAAATAGGGCACCATCAAAATCCGTTGAGACGACACCTTATGAACTGTGGTTTGGCAAGAAACCAAAGTTGTCGTTTCTCAAAGTTTGGGGCTGCGATGCTTATGTGAAGAAACTTCAACCAGATAAGCTCGAACCCAAATCGGAGAAATGTGTCTTCATAGGATACCCAAAGGAGACAATTGGGTACACCTTCTATCACAGATCTGAAGGCAAGATTTTCGTTGCTAAAATCGGATCCTTTCTAGAGAAGGAGTTTCTCTCGAAAGAAGTGAGTGGGAGGAAAGTAGAACTTGATGAGATAACTGTATCTACTCCCTTATTGGAAAGTAGTTCATCACAAGAACCGGTTCCTGTGATAACTACACCAATTAGTGAGGAAGCTAATGATATTGATCATGAAACTTCAGATCAAGTTTCTACTGAACCTCGTAGGTCTACCAGAGTAAGATCCGCA
Organism: Triticum dicoccoides; assembly: GCF_002162155.2. Lineage (NCBI taxonomy): Eukaryota > Viridiplantae > Streptophyta > Magnoliopsida > Poales > Poaceae > Triticum > Triticum dicoccoides. The sequence goes on from NC_041383.1 coordinate 788,747,255, forward strand.
CCAGAGTGGTACGGAAATCCTATTCTGGAAGTCATGTTACTAGACCATGATGAACCTACGAACTATGAGGAAGCGATGATGAGCCCAGATTCCGCAAAATGGCTAGAGGCCATGAAATCTAAGATAGGATCCATGTATGAAAACAAAGTATGGACTTTGGTTGACTTGCCCGATGATCGGCAAGCCATTGAGAATAAATGGATCTTTAAGAAGAAGACTGACGCTGATGGTAATGTTACTGTCTACAAAGCTCGACTTGTTGCAAAAGGTTTTCAACAAGTTCAAGGGGTTGACTACGATGAGACTTTCTCACCCGTAGCGATGCTTAAGTCTGTCCGAATCATGTTGGCTATTGCTGCATTTCATGATTATGAAATTTGGCAAATGGATGTCAAAACTGCATTCTTGAATGGATTTCTAGAAGAAGAGTTGTATATGATGCAACCTGAAGGTTTTGTTGATCCAAAAGGTGCTGACAAAGTGTGCAAGCTCCAATGTTCCATTTATGGACTGGTGCAAGCATCTCGGAGTTGGAATAAACGTTTTGATAGTGTGATCAAAGCATATGGTTTTATACAGACTTTTGGAGAAGCCTGTATTTACAAGAAAGTGAGTGGGAGCTCTGTAGCATTTCTAGTTTTATATGTTGATGACATATTATTAATTGGAAATGATATAGAATTTCTGGATAGCATAAAGGGATACTTGAATAAAAGTTTTTCTATGAAAGACCTCGGTGAAGCTGCTTACATATTGGGCATCAAGATCTATAGAGATAGATCAAGACGCTTAATAGGACTTTCACAAAGTACATACCTTGACAAAATTTTGAAAAAGTTCAAAATGGATCAGGCAAAGAAAGGATTCTTGCCTGTGCTACAAGGTGTGAAGTTGAGTCAAACTCAATGCCCGACCACAGCAGAAGATAGAGAGAAAATGAAAGATGTTCCCTATGCTTCAGCCATAGGCTCTATCATGTATGCAATGCTGTGTACCAGACCTGACGTATGCTTAGCAATAAGCTTGGCAGGTAGGCACCAAAGTAATCCAGGAGTGGATCACTGGACAGCGGTCAAGAACATCCTGAAATACCTGAAAAGGACTAAGGATATGTTTCTCGTATATGGAGGTGACAAAGAGCTAGTCGTAAATGGTTACGTCGATGCAAGCTTTGACACTGATTCGAACGATTCTAAATCGCAGACCGGATACGTGTTTTTATTAAACGGTGGAGCTGTAAGTTGGTGCAGTTCTAAACAAAGCGTCGTGGCAGGATCTACATGTGAAGCGGAGTACATAGCTGCTTCTGAAGCAGCAAATCAAGGAGTCTGGATGAAGGAGTTCATTTCCGATCTAGGTGTCATACCTAGTGCATCGGGACCAATGAAGATCTTCTGTGACAATACTGGTGCAATTGCCTTGGCAAAGGAATCCAGATTTCACAAGAGGACCAAGCACATCAAGAGACGCTTCAATTCCATTCGGGACCAAGTCCAAGTGGGAGACATAGAGATTTGCAAGATACATACGGATCTGAATGTTGCAGACCCGTTGACTAAGCCTCTCTCACGAGCAAAACATGATCAGCACCAAGACTCCATGGGTGTTAGAATCATTACTATGTAATCTAGATTATTGACTCTAGTGCAAGTGGGAGACTGAAGGAAATATGCCCTAGAGGCAATAATAAAGTTATTATTTATTTCCTAATATCATGATAAATGTTTATTATTGATGCTAGAATTGTATTAACCGGAAACATGATACATGTGTGAATACATAGACAAACATATAGTCACTAGTATGCCTCTACTTGACTAGCTCATTAATCAAAGATGGTTATGTTTCCTAACCATTGACATGTGTTGTCATTTGATTAATGGGATCACATCATTAGGAGAATGAGGTGATTGACATGACCCATCCCGTTAGCTTAGCACTTGATCGTTTAGTATTCTGCTATTGCTTCCTTCATGACTTATACATGTTCCTGTAACTATGAGAATTGTGTAACTCCCGTTTACCGGAGGAACACTTTGGGTACTACCAAACGTCACAACGTAACTGGGTGATTATAAAGGAGTACTACAGGTGTCTCCGAAGGTACATGTTGAGTTAGCATAATTCGAGATTAGGTTTTGTCACTCCGATTGTCGGAGAGGTATCTCTGGGCCCTCTCGGCAATGCTCATCACCTAAGCCTTGCAAGCATGTAACTAATGAGTTAGTTATAAGATGAAGTATTACAGAACGAGTAAAGAGACTTGTCGATAACGAGATTGAACTAGGTATTGGATACCGACGATCGAATCTCGGACAAGTAATATACCGATGACAAAGGGAACAACGTATGTTGTTATGCGGTTTGACCGATAAAGATCTTCGTAGAATATGTAGGAACCAATATGGGCATCCAGGTCCCGCTATTGGTTATTGACCAGAGATGTGTCTCAGTCATGTCTACATCGTTCTCGAACCGTAGGGTCCGCACGCTTAAGGTTTCGATGACAGTTATATTATGAGTTTATGTATTTTGATGTACCGAAGGTTGTTCGGAGTCCCGGATATGATTACGGACATGACGAGGAGTCTCGAAATGGTCGAGACATAAAGATTGATATATTGGACGGATATATTTGGACACCGGAAAGGTTCCGGAGAAGTTTGGAGCCCCGGGAGGTTACCGGAACCCCCCGGGAGGTATATGGGCCTTATTGGGCCCATGTAGGAGGAAGAGAGAAGGAGCAAGGGAGGGGGGCGCGCCCCCCCAAGCCCAATCCGAATTGGGGAGGGGGGCCGGCCCCCCTTTCCTTTCTCCTTCCCCCTCTTCCTATTACTACTACTAGTACTACTTCCTAATACTAGTACTCTTTCCTTCCCCCTCCAAATAAGATAAGGAAAAGAGAGGGAAACCTACTTGGAGTAGGTTTCCCCCTCCTCATGGCGCGCCCCCCTAGGGCCGGCCACCTCCTCCCTCCCTCCTTTATATACGGGGGTAGGGGGGCACCCTAGAACACACAAGTTGATCATTGATCGTTCCTTAGCCGTGTGTGGTGCCCCCCTCCACGATATTACACCTCGGTCATATTGTAGCGGTGCTTAGGCGAAGCCCTGCAACAGGAGAACATCAAGATCGTCACCACGCCGTCGTGCTGACGGAACTCCCCCTCGGCGCCTCTGCTGGATCGGAGATCGAGGGTGCGTCATCGAGCTGTAAGCGTGTCAAGAACTCGGAGGTGCCGGAGTAACGGTACTTGGATCGGTTGAACCGGAGGACGTACGACTACTTCCTCTATGTTGCGTCAACGCTTCCGCTTCGGTCTACGAGGGTACGTAGACAACACTCTCCCCTCGTTGCTATATCATCACCATGATCTTGCGTGTGCGTAGGAATTTTTTTTGAAATTACTACGTTTCCCAACACGTGTTTGTGTGTGTGGTTCCACGTGATGAGGTTCCTAAGCATCAGGCTCGTCGTGTCAACCCCGGTCGTGCCACGTCCAAGCGCTACCGCAAAACCGAGCCTGCCGGAGGTTCTTCAAGTGCTCCACCTCCACCTCAACTCCAGAAGAAGCCTGGGGTCAAGCCAAAGCCAGGCAAAACCGTGCCAGAAATGCAGCCAAAGGAGTTCTGGGCTAGGCGCCGCCGCAACCCGTATGAGGCAGACCAAGATCCCACTTTGGTCAACCGTCCGTTCTGGAACAGGTTCTAGTTTGCCATCTTTTTCGATGTTCTCAAAGCCAAGAAGAATCTCTATGTCAACATGCACTCCATCAACACCGACCATATGGAGAAAGACCCTGAATACTTTGGTGAAGCTCTTCAGATGTGCACTCGACTGAACATTCTTGGGATCATGCAATTCAACAAGGACTATGATGCTGATATTGTGGCCCAATTGTATGCCAAAGTTCACCTTGGGACTGATGAGGACATGACTCTGACTTGGATGACCAATGGCAAGTTGCTTTCTGTCAAGTGGAGTGCGTTCATGGAGTTGATTGGGGTGCAGGATCTAGGTCTTTATCTTCTGTCGGGTTTCGCCCCCACGGTCGCCCCAATGCCACTCACAAGCAAGCTCTCTGGCCCCACTGCATTATGAGGATCAACCCTGAGACACAGAAGAAAACCTATGAGCTCCCTGCCTATCTGGATATCCTTCACCGCATCTTCAGAGAGACTCTTTTCCCTCGTATCGGGAATCTGGACCAGGTTCACTCCTATCTGGTGGACATGCTTCTTTTCTGCCAGCGTGAGAAGGGACAGACCACCGGAGAGTCCTTGGATATCTCTCATGTCATGTGGTCTGAGATGCTATCTGCTATCTCTGAGCGCAAGTGCCCAATTTATGGTCCGTTCATCATGCTGCTCATTGAGAAGGCCTGGGATCGTGTCTATCCCCAGGTGTTACTGGAGACTGGAGAGTTGATCTCTCACGATGTCAAGCGTCTGAGGAAGAAGGATAACTGGGGCACTCAGGCCCCGAGGACTGGAGTTCCTTCATCTGCTGCTGCCATGGAGACTGAGGAGGAGTTTGGGGCTGAGGCTGAAGATGAAGATGACGACTACGTGCCTTCTGAGGCAGAGCCCTCTTGGGCCAAGAAGCTCAAGATCAAGGTGAAGAAACTTTTCTGCATGGAGTCTCATGGTCAGTACATGGCTCATGCGACTGAGAAGAAGGCCCAAGGTCGCCACAAGGATCTCATGCGTCAGATGGGCGCTATTGTGATTAGTGGTTCTGAGGATCAGCTTACCGAGGAGGAGGAGTGGATTCAGCAGCACTGCCCTTGGACTGATTCTGATGCCGAGCACTTCCCGGCTGACGATGGTGGCGCAGATGACCCCTCTGAGATCTGATTTGTGTGTCTTTTTTGCCATCACCTGGAGCCGTAGCAGCAATCCCTCTCCTTTTTGGTGTCTCGATGCCAAAGGGGGAGAGAGTTTAGGGATTTGCGTTTTGTGTCTCTCGTCTCTTGTGTTCGTGTTTTCCTCGCATTTGCTTTGGTTGGTTTGTCTGTGAGACGTAAGTTTGAGTCATATGGTGTGAGACATGTGCTTTGGTTGGTTTGTCTGTCGCCGCCTTCAAGGGCACCAATAGTGGAATCACGGCATCTCGCATCGTGTGAGGGCGTGAGGAGAATACGGTGGCCCTAGTTGCTTCTTGGGGAGCATTGTGCCTCCACACCGCTCTAACGGAGACGTACTTCCCTTTAATAGGAAGGAACTCCGGTAACACATCCTCGTCTTCACTGGCTCCACTCTTGGTTATTTCGTGCCATTACTTTTGCAAGCCTACTTGTTTTACATCCTTTGCTTGCTTGTGTGCTAGTTGTTATTGCATCATATAGGTTGCTCACTTAGTTGCACATCTAGACAACCTATTTTGTTGCAAAGTTTAATTTGGCAAAGAAAAGCTTAAAAATTGTTAGTTGCCTATTCACACCACCCCCCTCTAGTCAACCATGTCGATCCTTTCACACGCCATCTTCATGTGTCGTTCCTCGAGCTTGAGATATGCCACCACCTTAGCATAGGTTGGCTTCGGGGTGAGGGTAAGGTTGGAGGCTGCGTTCCCAAAGTCTTTCTTGAGACAGGCGGTGAGGTGGTGATGAGGAGCTCGTCACCAACCTTCTCTCCAAGATCACGGAGCTCATCGGCAAGCTTTTTGAAGCGCATGCAAAAATCATCGATAGATGAATCAAGCTGTTGGCACCCGTAATCGCCGTGAAGTAGGACCTTGCGCTGAAGTTTGTTGTCGGTGAAGAGGCCGTTGAGTTTGGTCCAGACGGCATGGGCGTCGTCCTCGTCGCACACCACCATGTGGAAAAGGTCCTTGGAGATGGTGAGCTAGAACCAGCGGATGATGGCGGTGTCGAGGATCATCCAGTCCTCATTGTTCACCATGAGACGAGAGTCCACGAAGCCATCAACATGACTGTGCAGCAGGTACTCACGGAACACCAAGGAGAAGTACCTCTTCCAGGCGGAGTAGGAGGCGTTGGGCTGATCAAGGATCACCGGAACACGTTCGAAGATGTTGAGATCACGAACGAGGGTGATGTCTGGACCGGCAAATGGGTTGCTGCCAGAGGAGATCGAGGATCTCGGGGAGGTCATTGCAGCGCGGCGGCCGGGCAGTGGGAGGAGGGGTGACGGTTCTGGGAAGGGAGGTAGCGGCGACGATGGGAGAGGGCGGGGAAGGTAGCGGTGGTGTGTGGCGGTGGAGGGATGACAGCGGCGGCGGCTACGGTAGAATCATAGGGAAAAGTGATACCATGTAGAGACTTAGGTTTAGGTTGTGAACTCTCAATGCATTGATCGGGTGCACTATGCACATATATATGATGTACAAGATGGGGCAACAATCTTAGCTATACAAAAAAAACTAGAAGATGGGCCTACGACACAATATACATGCACAATATATTCAACACAACTGAAGAAGCTGCGTCAAGGATTGTTAAAGAAACCATTATATTTGATGTAGTACGTCTTCTTGTTATACTTGTAAAAGATTGCAAAAGAAACCACTATCTGCATTCTCTTTATCAACCAAGAGTGTTATCAAATACCAGTGTGCTACTGAATAAATTAGTTGTTCTTGTGACATAGCAGGTTCATTAGTACTACTGAATTACCTTGTAATTGATTTTGACGACGAGAATAGTTATACATGGTTGGATCGATACATGTGTGATTGCATTGCCTCTTCCTCTGCTCGCCGACAAAGGGTCCTCTTTGTGCCCTCCCTCAACAGCTCTTTGCAGCAGGCAGGTCGCCACACACGACATATCGTCAACTCACCAGATTAGAGGAGAGGAAAATTTGGCATGTTGTCTCGGTAAGTGCAGGATGTTTTTAGGGAGTAAGTGCAACATGTTGGTGACGAGTTCGGCATTGATTTTGGCTTTTGTTGTTTTTCTCTTTGTCGGGAGTAAATTACTCATTGATTTTCTTATTGCAACTCATTTCCAGGAACCTGCACCTGAACCTGAGCCTGAAAGATATATCTGAGAGGTATACATATAGGTCCTACGAACTCATCTCCGATTTATATTTGAGGAGAGGTATATTATTTTGTCCAGTCCATCATGCAAGCCTTTTCAATTTGTCAAATTTTTCTTTGAATAGTGTTGATTGGCTGAAAACATTTTTGTTCGGCAATCCTGCAGCTGTACATTTGGCATGGGTTTTCTCCTGTTGCATGATGTGCTGATGATTTTTTTTGAGATTAGACAATATTTGGGAGAAGAGGGGGTTTGCTTAATTGGAACCGGAGTAAGAATGAGAAAGAGCTTAAGTAGGGCCATGGCAGGGCGACCCGGAAGCTTGGAATTTTACATGTGATATGTGATTGGAGATGGTGAGCGTAAAACAAGGTGCTAAAGACCTACCAAACTAAAACAATTTCTAGAAAGGTTACTGTTGCTTTTTTACTTTGTAGGTCTAATTAATTTGTCTATGTTGATAATTTCTGGCTTGTCATTGTTTGCATCTGAAATATATTGAATGATGAGAAGTTATGCATAATATACTATGGTTACCATTGCAACTCTGAACACCTATGGTTATCATGTATACTATATTATTCAGCCATCATGTGCATTTTGTGATCATTGCTTTCCTAGCGCGTCTTGTCAAATCTCGGTTGCTAATTTGAATATGCATAATGCTATGGTCACAACTATGGACTAGCTTCATGCGCAGTTTTCAAAATTGTATAGTTTGTATTTTCATGATTGTTTTCTCAGCTTAACTACAACTCCAAAGACTCATGGAAATGTACTAAAGTTTGGCCTCAAACATATGAGTGTTACAAAATGTATCGGGAGTTTAGTTCACAGCCTACGAATTTAGCTTCAGTAGTTGTATGGAATGTTTGTGAAGATGAGAGAGTAGTTCTGGGCAAATTGAAATGGTGCTAATGGAATATGTCGACATACCTACGAGAATGGAATTTATCAACAAGGCTAGGAGGATTGGATTGAGCTGATAGTGGAACCAGGTAAGAATTAACGAACTTCTGTTATATTTTTATGCTAAATAACAATGCCGATATTGTGTTTCTATATTATTCGTTCATAGGTTTTACACCATACATAAATCGGAGGCTTATTGCCAGTTTAAATAATGAGAAGGGTTAAATACCTAATAAACCTGGGCAGGAATCTATCTAGCCTTACTTCCCAACATAACAAACAGATTAATAGATTTCATTGTTTTACCCTGAAGCGGCAAGGTTCGTCCGTACTTTATGTTTTTATTGTGTCAAGAAAACGAAAGTTTTATCAATTGTGGGAAAGATAAAAAATGAAGAAAATGAAAGGAAAAGAAAATAAGACAAACAAGGGAAGGACAACAAAAATAGAATCTATATAGGGTGATTGACATAATGTTAGCTGTAAAAAAGCTCTTCAATGTTATGACATCATCAGTTTACAAAGTGTGCGACTTGCCCTGCTATCTATCCTGCACATGTAAGCTTATGTATGCATTCTTGTAGACTACCATGCTCCTATCCCCAAGCACCAAGTTTTTAGGGGTGTTTTCCCATCAATTGGCTGAACTGGATTCTGTAGTTGTTGTGTGATGTCCATTATGTAGTTGGAGCCGATTTCACTCTCCAAAATAGATATTTGCTTGCTTATAACATGTTTATTAAAATTTACAGATTACGTGCAGCTCATTTGAGAAAGTCAAGCTCTACATCATCTAGCAGTCCGTTGCCATGCTATTCTACTATCATGACTGACCATTTCTGCTTTCCGATTCTTTAACCCTTCCATGTTTGCCATGTTTTCATATGTCTCGATCTCATTCCCATCGAGGCTTAACATATTATTTGGTGTGGACACACTACGTTCGGTTGTTCATGAGGTTTTATATACATGTTTCTAATATAGTAGATGTAAGGTTTGTGTATTATGCTACTTCTAGGTCATGCAATGATAATAATGTAGAAGTATCAATGTGTTATGTGTTTGAATATTAGTTGTGTATTTGCTCCATTAGAAGTGAGTTGATTTAGGAAAAGAAAATTAGTTTGACCAAAAATGAGAACATGCATATTCGTGCAATGTTGGTTCTACATATCCGTTAAGTTCATTTCTTATTAACCGCACTGTTAATAATACAATAAAAAATGCACACATAACTTGTTATTCCACTAGTTTGTTTCGGTAAGTCATTTAATTTTAACTATATGATGAGATTTTTCTAATCCACTTTTATTGTTGCGAATGATTTAATATAAAAAGAATTTACGCTATAATTTTTATACTTGTTTATAATTTATTGGGTCGCGCTATAATTTTATTTATTATATTTTAAATAACATAGCTTATATATTTAACCATATAATATTATTACCAAATATGATTATTTCTCTTTGTTTTATTGTTTGTTTCTAACGTCGAGCAGGAAAAGATATTTGCATCAGGCTAGATTCAAAACCATAGTTAGTTTAAAAAAAGCTATGCTAGTACTTTGTTACTAAATTAAAAGGATTATGTCTTGTATATATATAATTGTGAGTTATATAATATTCACCAATATCTTGATAGAAATATTTTAAGTATATGGTCTACTAGTTTCTAGTGTATGGTTCATTGGTTATATTTCTAAATGAAAAACTATAAGAGCATGGGAGTTGTTTATGAAGAGTTCATAATCAAACTGTTGGCATATTGCTTTATTATTTATTCATGGTAAAATCTGCCTTTCATATTCCTGTGAATTCACTAATCACATGGTAATCATGCACGCATGTGAGTGTGTGTTGTGTACTTTGCGCCACAATAGAAATGAACATCAAAAGGTTGCGATTTGATTGTAATTCCATTACCTTTTCACATGTACAATTTGATTACCTGATATGCACATGGTATTAACTTCATATATAGGTGCTCCCAACTGTTTCTCAAGTAAACACAATGTAGTCATAATTTCATAAAGGAAATACATGTTTATGAAATTGGGGTATCTACTGATACAAACTATGTACAGGGCATGACAGCCAATCATATGAAATTACATACGGGAATCAATACCCATGGACCATAAAGAGACTAGCTAAGGTAGCATGAAAGACAATAGGGTTCATCGAAGAGAGACTAGCCTCCTATCAAAATAGTCAGCCTGCCTTGGGAGTGGTTTAGTCCAATATGATGAAATCTGTTGGTCCATGGTGAGTAGACTTGCTACTATAGGTTGATTATTTTGTTATTATTTATTTAATTCATGAGACTTGTTTGTCTAACGCATATTACATAGTTATATCATATTGGCAAAGGCTTCCGCAGTTCCACTCCCGGAGCTCAGGGCGGTGGCCTGTTTGCCCAACTTGTGGGCCGCCATGCATTAAGAAACTATGCCATCTGTTGGACTAATGAGCAATTTTGGAATATCTTCAATGAATCATAAATTAATGACAAGTGTGCTAGCAAAACTTATCAAATATGCGATACTAGCATACGCACTGCACCTGGATTCCTATTTCATAGCGAATTTTCTGTCTTTTCGTTAAGTCATTTTCCGTTTCTTTGTTGATGAAGCTAGGTTTTGTTCTTATCTTATTATGTTCCAATGTCAAGCACATTAGATTCATTTCCTCCCTTGTTTTGAGTAAAGTTAGGTCTTTATTTTTCTGTCCAAATCATATGGGTATAGGTGTGACCCACATATAAGTCTGCTATGAATCTTGCAGCTCTGGTCTTCGGAGCTGACCGGATCAGTATCCGGCACCAAGTTGCCATCGATCTTGCTGGCATTCCAAACCAGCTTAGCTATACCAAAAACGGTTTGGTCTTGCGTGACACAACAGATTACTAATACCTTTTCAGCACTGAGACTCGAAGATTTCTGATTGTTTAGCACATGCAAGATGATGATATATAAGAATATTCTTAGCACACCCCACCTGATTAATAAAGAATGAAAAGGAACAGCGATCCTTGGCTGTGCCGATTGTGATATTTAACTGAATGTATTTGTGTGTGATGCAGTGTATGCAAAGGAATGACTCTATGCTGGTTGGTTATTTTACATGCCAAATTGGCGAGCCTATCCTAGTTTTCTTGAACCGCTGATAATTTTTTTTCCGAAGCAATGAAACGTTGATCTTTGAAAAACTTGTCAGCCTGGTGCAGTTAAACCAAGGCTACGCACTTTAGAACTCTCCACACGGACGCACCTTTCCCTGCTGTGAACATGAGACGAAGTGGTCGGTCTGGTCTGCATCAACGAACCCACAATTTCAGGCGTACAATTATCCTGTTGAATATATGGTTTCCCTGCTGTTGAGGTTGTTGTCCACTTTGTACTCCATATATACATGCGCTTTGCACCGATCAATACATCGTGAAGCATTGCCAAAACAATCGTTTCCAACATGGTATCATACCTACAATCCTAACCCTAACCCGTGCCGCCGCCGCCGCGATCCCATCGCCGCCGCGCCACCGCCGCCACCCGCCGCCGCCGCCCCGGTGTGCCGCCGCCGCCGCTGCGAACCTTCGCCGCCGCGCCGCTGCCCCGGTGTGCCGCCGCCGCCCGCGCTTCCACCCGCACGCGCCGCCTTCTTCCCTGTCGCGCCGCCGCACACGTGCCGCCGCACCATCCCTCTCGGCCATGGCCTCCCCCGCTTCCGCCGGTACCACCCGCAGCCGCCGCACCAACCCGTTCGAAGGCACCGATCCCGTCGTCATCCGCGACCTCAACATCCTCGCCCGGGTTCCCGTCGTCCTCGACCACCTCACTTCCACGTACTATGCCTGGAAGACGTACTTCTCCGTCGTGTTCCATGAGTACAATCTCCAGGATCACATCGATGGCTTCGTGGACTCCCGCTTCATGGAGGACGATGAGGAGTGGACATCCATCGATGCCATTCTCATCCGTTGGTTCTACACCACCATCTCGGAGGACCTCTTCCACACGGTGGTCTCCGCCGATGATGACGCTCACGCCGTTTGGACCAAGCTCAATAGACTCTTCACTGACAACGCGCTCCAACGCAAGATTTTCTTGCACGGCGAGTTTTTTGGGTTCAAGCAGCTTGACTCGTCTGTTGACGATTATTGCATGCGCCTCAAGAAGCTTGTTGACGAGCTTCGCGCCGTGACCTCGGCGAGAAGGTCTCCGATGAGCTTCTCCTCAGCACCCTCATCGCCGGCCTGAACGAAGACTTCGGGAACACCGCCTCCAACATCCTCCTCATCACCAACCCGACCTTCCCCAAGATCGTCGCGTACCTAAAGCTGGAGGAGCGGAGGATGCGGATGTCGCGCAACCGGGCCACCCACACGGCCCTCACCGCCGGTACCCGCGGCGGTGCGCCGCCCACCGCCCCGGCCCCACTGCCGCAGCCCGCCCCGGGCCCCTTCCAGGCGCCGCCGCCGCCCGGGTTCCCCTACCCGGCGCCGCCGCAGGCCCCTCCGCCCCCCGCCGAGTAGCAGCAGCGCCGGGGCAGGTGTCGCGGCCGAGGTGGCCACAAGCAGCAGCAGCCGCAGCAACCGGCTGCCCACGGCGGGGCGCCACGCCAGCCGGAGCACCAGCTACCGCCGGCGCCCTGGCAGGCCTGCCAGAACCCTTGGACGGGGGTTGTGCACGCGTATTCCATGCCTATACCGGGTGCCCCCGTCCCCGGCTCCTTTGGCACCCGCCCGGCCCCTCATCAAGCTCTGTACGCGGCCCCTCAGGCGTACGAGCCCGCGCTGCTCTACGGCCCCTCGGCCGATGGGTTGCCTCCGGCCGGTGGGTTTGTGGCGCCACCGCCTCAGCCGGCGCTGTCCGCCCCGGCCTTCCCGCCGGCGCCTTGGGACCCCGCGCTCCTAGCGACTCTCCACACCGCCCCCACGCCGCAGCAGTACACTGGCGGTGGCGACTGGTATATGGACACCGGAGCCACGGCTCACATGGCCACCAACCCCGGTAACCTTCTTGCCGCTCATCCTGTTCACACCGCTGCTCGCATTACCGTGGGTGACGGTTCTTCCATGCCCATTACTCATGTCAGCCATGCTGCTTTTCCTTCTAACTCCATGCCATTATATCTTTCTAATGTGCTTGTTTCTCCTGACATCATTAAAAATCTTGTTTCCATTCGTTCTCTGACACGTGAAAATCATGTTACCGTTGAATTTGACATGTTTGACTTTTCTGTCAAGGATGCCCGTACCCGGATGGTGCTCCACCGATGTGACAGCCCTGACGAGCTTTACCCGGTCCACTCATCTACCTCCTCCGTTGCTGCACGCATCGCGCTTTCCGCCTGAGTGGACCTTTGGCACGCTCGTCTCGGTCATCCTAACATCGCCACCCTTCGTCATATTCTTCGGAGTTTTTCATTCACGTGTAATAAGATCGACGATCACACTTGTCATGCTTGTCGTCTCGGCAAAGATGTTCGTCTTCCTTTTAGCACTTCCTCGCATGTCGCATCATACCCGTTTGAGTTAATTCATAGTGATGTTTGGACCTCTCCTCTTGCAAGTAACACGGGCTATCTTTATTACCATGTCATACTTGATGATTTTTCGCACTATGTGTAGACCTTCCCGTTGCGGCGAAAGTCGGACTCTATTGCCACTATCACCGCTTTCTACTCCTATGTCTCCACGCAGTTTGGACGTCCCATTCATGCGTTGCAAACAGACAACGGGAAGGAGTTCGATAACCTTGTGATCCGCAACCTTCTCGCCACACACAGCACGATCTTTCATCTCACTTGCCCATACACTTCGCAACAAAACGGCCACCTGGCTGAGCAGGTGTTCTGTGAGCAGCCCACCGGCTTCGTCGACACCACGCATCCAGATCATGTGTGCTTGCTCTCTCGTTCGCTTTGCGGGTTGAAGCAGGCACCTCGAGCCTAGTACCAGCGCATCGCTGCCTTCCTGCAGACGCTCGGCTTTACATCGACTCGCCCCGATGCGTCCCTCTTCGTGTATCATCACGGAGTTGACACGGCCTACTTGCTGTTGTACGTCGACGACATCATTCTGACGACATCCACTGTCGTGCTCCTCCAGCGGCTCACTGCTCATCTTCGTGATGAGTTTGCCCTGAAGGACTTGGGTCCTCTGCATTATTTCCTTGGCATTGAGGTGGTTCGATGGCCAGATGGGTTCTTCCTGCATCAGCAGCGCTATACCCATGAGCTTCTCGACCGAGCTGGCATGCTTAACTGCAAGCTCGCTCCCACGCCTGTCGACACCAAGGCCAAGGTTTCCGCTTTGGAGGGTTCACCTGCATCTGATGTAGCCTTCTACCGCTCCATTGTGGGCGCCTTGCAGTACCTGACCCTGACGCGCCCCTACTTGCAGTATGCCGTTCAGCAGGTCTGTCTTCACATGCATGCTCCGCACGACTCTCACTGGACTCTGGTGAAGCTTATCCTCCGATACATACGCGGCACCCAGTCTTTGGGACTTACGCTGACGGCCTCCGCCTTCACCCACCTCGTCGCCTACTCTGATGCAGACTGGGCTGGCTGCCCGGACACACGGCACTCCACTTCGGGGTACTGTGTCTACCTTGGGTCGTCCCTGATGTCTTGGTCCTCCAAGCGACAGCCCACCGTCTCCCGCTCGAGTGCTGAGGCTGAGTATGGAGCAGTGGCTAACGCCGTTGCTGAATGCTCATGGCTCCGTCAGCTGCTCCAGGAGTTGCTTTGTGATGTTCACAAGGCCACGCTCGTCTACTGCGACAACGTCTCCGCCGTTTACCTCTCTGCCAACCCGGTCCACCATCGTCAAACGAAGCATATTGAGCTCGATATACACTTCGTTCGTGAGCAGGTGGCTCTTGGGCGCATCCGGGTCCTCCACGTCCCGACGGTGCAGCAGTTCGCCGACGTCATGACGAAAGGACTGCCTACTTCTGTCTTCGAGGAGTTCAGGTCCAGTCTTTGCGTCTCCTCCTACTTCTGTCTCCAGGGTGTTGAATATATGGTTTGTGCATGTATATTGTATAGCCTGGCCCACCTCCTAGTCATTGTATATTTGAGGTTGTGGCCCACTTTGTACTCCATATATACGTGCGCTTTGCACCGATCAATACATCGTGAAACATTGCCAAACAATCGTTTCCAACATATCCCATTGCTGATTCTGGCATATGTTGTGTGCAGCACAAGCTATCGTCCAGCCTCCATTCATCTGGTCAAAGTCGACGGGCGAACACGGGGGAGGAAGAGGCCAGTGAAGGAAGGCTCCGATCGCCCGCCGTTACTGTCGGTATTGATTGATGCGTGGGGCAAAGCGAACGCCGGGCGATCGTGTGGTGGCGAACTGTAGCGCTACACTCCTGCCCAGCCATGGGCATGGGCACGGGCACCCGCACCCGGCCGGTGGCCGTGCCGGCTTGCCGCTATCCACCACCCGGGGGCTATGGCTTTGCGTCTGACCATTCCTCTGCAAGCATCGCCCATGGCACTACAATACTACATCCAGCACTAACCGATCTTTTTTCTGTGCAGCGGAAGCGGTGTTTCGTGCGGAATGGGCGCGTCCGGGCACCGGGGCACACGAGCAGCTCAAGATGGGAATGGGCCGGGTCGGCCCGCTGGGTCACTGACCCGACCCAAAAAGACGAGGCCAATGGGCCAAGTGGGTTGGCCCTAAATGATATATGGGTCAGTGGAGCCGGCACCGTGCGACCCAATGGGTCAGACGGGTCGACCCAGTCAAATAGCTATGCCCTAGTCGCTGCCCCCAGCACAAGTTTTGTTTCTGTTTTTGGTTCTCGGTCAGTGCTGTACGCAGTAGCTTTAGTGTAGATTCTGGTGCGTATATCTGTAGGAGTTTTGTCAATCTTGTAGACTACAGCAAACTTGTGTTTGAGCAGCAGTGCATCTCCAATCTGATGCTCAGTTCCTACAGTGCGCGTGCTTACGACACTACCGCTGCAGGCCGGCGTTGGGCAGCAATAATAACAACGACGTCGCAGCTGCTACAGTACGCAGCAACAACAGCCATCGGCCCGTGCTAAGGAGTAAACAACGACCATCACGGCGGACAGCAACAAACAACTAGGGGCACAGCCACAGAGTGAATCCTCACTTGATTAATATCAGGCTAACAGAATAATAATTATGTGCTTTGGTTGTACCAAAGACATAGATCATTTTCAGTGTTGATTATGCTGAATTTTGGGTCGGCCTCATCTACCCAACGGGTCAGCGAGGCCACAAATATCTGATGAAATGGGCCGACCCATGGCCTCACATATTGACCTTGGGGCCACGGGGCCGGGTCCAAGGCCAGGGCCGGGTCGGCCCATTCCCATCTTGGCGAGCAGCTAAACACGGCCGGAAGTAACACGTGTGAGGCTCCACCAGACCATATCAACATTCACGAGACCGTTGGGTCGCGCGGGGAAGAGAAACGTCTCTCTGTCGGGCAAAGCAAGCACCGTGCCCTTCCCACCGGCGCGCCGTTGCCTCTGCCCCCTCGCCTCCCTCCCGCGCATGGACTATTATTGGGCGGCGTTCACGGTAAGCAGCCAAGGGGTTACAAGAGGTCGGAAATCATTAGAGTACTAGAAGAACGCCCGTGCATTACAACGGGGCCACATTAACTTTAAGAATTCAATATTACGACATTGGCGACCTTTTTTACCATCAAATCCTCACACACACTCTCTCCCCCTCCCTCTTCCTCACTCTCTCCCTCTCTCTCTCTAACACACACACACATAGTCTATTCTCCCTGCCAATAAGACTTACTCAATTGGCAATAATGTGTCGACTTGTGGTGAGCTTGACTGAACTAATGGATAGTGTGATATATTCCCCAATCATTTAACAATGAAATTTCAAAAATGGAAAGATTATGTAACACCTCAACTCGTTAGCTACAGTGATCTCCCCCTAATGATGCCATGTCATCAGGCTTGCTAAGCCAAACTGCCACTTGATAAAAATCAAAGCCCAATTCAAATTTAAAATAAAGTCAAATAAATTATTTTGTCAAACAGTAAAACTAAAATGTTCACCATATTCTATAAATTCCACTGATCTTTGACATGTTGAGCCCAACATTATTTGACCCAAAAATTAAATGTAGTCAAATTAATAAGAAGTCCAACAGTAGTTAAAATAACCAATTAAATATAAACCTAATTTTATGTATTTTCTTTTGGCCCCAAAATTTTTGTGCCACCTAAAAATATTGTGCTCGAATTGTGTGCATAGTTTCACAATTAACAAAATCCATTTAGTTGATATAAGAATGAATAGAAAACGGTGTTAAAAAGGAGAAACGGATTATAATACATTAAAAACCAAAAGGACGATGAAAAAGGGGATTCCCCCTACCCACCCACCCAC
>NC_041383.1:788764888-788794590 GCF_002162155.2 Triticum dicoccoides
GCCCGTCGCTACAGAGCCGGGCTCCCGCCCGACCACCTCGCCGGCATTGAAGGGGAATGGATAAGGGTGACGCCCTGCCTCCCTTGCCCCCATGGCCTCACTCTTCCTCGATGCCCCCTCCTAGATCCACTTCTCCTCCTCGCTCGCTCGATCCCGGTGATCTGGACGAAGTCAGATGCCACAACCACCATGACCGACCCCGTCCACACGACCACTACCCTCCCTGCTGGCTAGGAGCATGTCGAGGAGCTCCGAATGCCTCCGCTACTTCGTCTGCGCCAACGAGATCAAGTCCGGCATGCACCCCCAGATCGACGTCGTTGCCGTCTTCCTCAACCTTCGGCTACCGTGGCATTGCCGTTTGATTCGCGCCGCCCCAAGCTCCCCTGTCTTCCCCTAGGGTGCCATTGACACCGCCGTGATCTCCTCTTGCCTTTCCCCAGTTTCCCATCTCGTTTGCTCTCGTTAGGTATTTCGCCGTGGCTGAGAACCGCCGTCCGCCATGACCATTGCAGGGGTAGCCACTGAGCTCCTCGGATTGACCCCGTGGCACATGACCGCTCCTATGCGCGCCCATGCCCGAGCCTTCAGCTCTTCTTCCGCGCCCGCGGGGCCACTCCCTCTCTGGCTCTCCATGCCCACGCATGTGCCACACCGTGTCCGTCGCACCCGCCGTTGCCATCACGCTCGCCATAGCCACCGCACCACTATGCCCCGCGCGACGCACACCCTAGCCGCGCGTCACACTCTCGCTAGATGCGCTCGCGCCGTCTGATGCTGCCTATCCCTTCGCTCGCCCCGCTGTCGCGCCCCTGCCTCGCGCCGCCTCTTGTCGCGGCCATCTTCTGTCGGCCGCCCCCTCAGCCACGCCGGCCGCATCTCTGCCCTCCACCGTCGGCCGCTCACCTTGCCTGCTGCGTGCTTCTTCCTGCTGCTATGCGCTGCTCTACCACTGGTACGCTGTTGCGCCATGCCCTTGACACCGTCGTGGACAAACGTGGCGGAGCGATTGTCAATGAAGTACGAGGAGGAGGTGGCGGAGAAGGTGTGGAGAGGCAAGAGGTCTAGGGTGGCGTCAGCTGGCTGTCGTGGAGGTGATTATGCGAGAAGGAGCCGGAGCGGAAGGAGAGGTCATAATTGAAAAGAATCGCAAAAAAATCATAACCCGGAGATCTCATTCCAAAAAAAATGCTAATATCGATGGAGGGGTGATTTCCTTCAATAGGAGGAAAACATAGAAAATATTGGATGTTATCAAGGAAAGGTAAAAATTAGAAAAGTTAGGATATTGAACTGATTTCTATTTTAATGGGGTTTTATTGTTTGGTAACATGATATTAGAAACTGTCTGTTTGTGATGTGTCTGATTAGGAGAATTTACAAATGTTATGAAACTATTTATTGGGAGGAAAGTTTGTGACGTGTCTGTTATTTGTTTCCTAAAACAAATTTCACTAATGAGAGAAATCGATTGATTTAGATAAGTTAGGAAAGTTAGATTCAAATCTATTATTTGTTTCTTAAAAATTTGTTGTTTGTTTCCTAAGACAAATTGAATCAATAAAAGAAATTGATTGATATGAATAATTTAAGGAAGTTAGATCCGTGATTTGTTATACGTTAGAAAAATCCTGGTTGTAATAAAGGGTGGAGAGAAAAATAAATCGATGGACCAGCACGGGAGGGGTGATGGGAGAAGAGACGAAAAAACCCCAGCGAAAATAAACCGTGAAGACTATTCACCAACTGCTAGAAACTATGGCAACGGACTCGGAACTACTCTGCGGCCGATGCTCTCTGCACGACGAATTCCAGAGGACGCTCGATGCGGCGGCTGTGTGTCACATGCTTCTACTCATGCATGGTTAGATTCGTAGCATCGTCAAAGAATAGTGCATGTCGTCTACATAGCAGCAGCAAAGGGGCGTTTAGAGGTGAGAAATCATCAGAGTATGGCGAAAATGAAAGTTCTCCACACCAGTGTCGACAAGCACGATCTACCTATGGTGCGCTAGCCAGTAGCTATTCCAGTAGCTGGCCCCTCGATCGTGTGGACAGCGTGTGGGTGGAACTCACTGTTTGTTTGCATCGCGTCCATGCACATAGTTAGTAGTAGGACCATTTTTACAACTGTGATTAGTGCATCGGAAGAGTATTTATCACCGTGATCTCACAAAAAAGAAAGAAACTGTGGCTGTCAGTACCGGCCTTGTACTTGGCATGTGACAGTAACTTGTCTTTCACAAGTATGAACTGTGGTCGAGTGCAAGCTTTGCACTGAGCAGGATTAACTGTGTGTACGATGAGCTAGCCGTGGAGAAGCGCTGTCCCAAGCTTTATGTTCTGTGCGTGGAGGTCAATCAAAGTGGGTGAGAACTAATCACTGGTCCTAATCTAGGAGTTAATAGCGCCATAAATATCCTTGTATGTCTCATTTTCAAGGAGAAAAAAAATATCGACTCGTATATGAATCTCAACACGTACTATTCTCCGGATCTGCGTGCCAGGTTGTCTATGTTGTGTTGTTGTGAAAAAAGGAGAAAAGGAGTGATCGTTAAGGAATTTTTAATTGGTTGCTCAAGAAAAGAAAGAAAAAGATTCCAAGGCGTAGACGATGATCCTTATTTATCAAAACAATACAAAATCTTTGCGAAAACTATAACTTTTTCCAGGAGAACACATGGTATTTGTTCAACCATCACGGAGTTAAAATCTATTGCGACAAGTTCGACGACATATGCAGATGGTGGGTCAAGCCAGCACATGAAGCCATCCTGTGAGCAAAATTCGCCTTTTTTAGGAAAAACATCCTATCTATACTACTATTAAACAATCAAACAAGAACTTTTTTAAGCACACCCCACAAAGCGTACACAGATCCAATACCACCGCACGATTAGGCCCACAAAAATCAATCTAACGGTTAGCCTTAACCTAAATCATTTTCTGTGTGCACTTAGCAATTTACATTGACTAACCGTACTCCACCGTGGAGGAAAATATGAAACTCCACGCTTGAGCAATTGGGAAACTAATTATCACGGGTGCATCCTATTTTAGGAAACTAAATCAGAGTGCATCCATCCTATTAGGAAACTAATCTCAGACAAATCCATCCTATTAAAAAACTTATCTCGGATGCATCCATCCTATTAGGAAGCTA
Organism: Triticum dicoccoides; assembly: GCF_002162155.2. Lineage (NCBI taxonomy): Eukaryota > Viridiplantae > Streptophyta > Magnoliopsida > Poales > Poaceae > Triticum > Triticum dicoccoides. Next base: position 788,768,052 of record NC_041383.1, read on the forward strand.
ATCACGAGCCGCATGCCGCCATCATGCACGCTAGCCACGATGGGGGAAGCGCGAGGAGCTTCGTCTTACTTCGGGAACATCTATACTACTATTAAACAATCAAACAAGAACTTTTTTAAGCACACCTCATAAAGCGTACATAGATCCAATACCACCGCACGATTAGGCCCACTAAAATCAATCTATCGGTTAGCCTTAACCTAAATCATTTTCTGTGTGCACTTATCAATTTACATTGACTGACCGTACTCCACCGTGGAGGAAAATATGAAACTCCACGCCTGCACAATTAGGAAACTAATAATCACGGGTGCGTCCTATTCTAGGAAACTAAATCAGAGTGCATCCATCCTATTAGGAAACTAATCTCAGACAAATCCATCCTATTAAAAAACTTATCTCGGACGCATCCATCCTATTAGGAAGCTAATCGCGAGCCGCCTGCTGCCATCATGCACGCTAGCCACGATGGGGGAAGCGCGAGGAGCTTCGTCTTTCTCCGGGAACACATGTGCTATCGCCGCCATCGTCTTCTGTTTGGAGGCCAGGCGCTCTTCTGCCGCTACTGCGACGACTCCATCCACGTCCAGGGCATGCTCTCCAGCAACCATCAACATCCGCATTGACTTCAGCTCCGTTCGCAGCACCCATGCCGACAAAGTGTCTGTTCAGTGGGTGCACGTGCATTACATATTAAATAAGAATCACGGGCCTTCAAGCAATCTAGAATTATAGATTTGGGATTATCTTAGGTTGCCGATTGCTGTACTGAAAATGTGTAATTATATATGGCACGTACATAAGAATGCAGCAATCTTATCTTACAAAGTAGGATCAAGAGGGATACTGAAGAAGTCAAGATGCAGAGTCTATTTCCCATGATTACTTCTCATGTTCATGTCGGCTTCCTTGGGCTTTACTTCATACCACCATATGCATTAAACTGGACCGTATCAAGAGGTAACACCATCCCCTTGATTAGAATTGTCTTATTTGTGCTATTTGATCAGTGTGTGTTTTATGTATGACGTTGCTTTACCGGGAATTAAGGTGGGTTGCACCTGCCTAGGCACTATCTCTAGGGATAGGATGAAAATCAGAATATATGATTCATTCTTAGAGAAAACTTTACACGCGTTACTTTAACATAATTGCACAGCAATCCAGTAAATTATGTAAGATTCAGTAGGAGGCAAGATATTGAAGATGTACTACTATTTCAGTTACATGATTCTATACATCTAAAATGGGTCACATGACTCCGTAACTATTGTTAGAGAATATCTCTTGCTGTTCTGTAAAGGTATGCAATCTCTACTGCGTTCCAATAAAGAGAATTTTACCATACAGAAGGATCCAATGAAGAAATTAATCCGGCTGAGTTCCAATAAATAGATCCTTCAAAGGATCTGTCCTAATACAGCTGCCGTATATTGGTACAGAGAAATCATATAAATTGTACTCAGTCTGATTTTTTGTTTCATAACAGAGAAACCAAATACCTTTCGCTATTTTGGCATATATATTTATTCTTATATATTTGTGCAGTTTCGAATGATTCAACATATCTGCAGTCATCAAACTTGAAGACATGATGTTTAAGGCCTTATTTGCACCGCCTCTCTTTCTTTGTCTGTGCGCCTCTTTCCTCCAATAATAATAATGAACAACTTTTTTCGGATCAGGTATTACATTATTACAAATGTATGCTGAAGCTACTCCTTACGACAAGGAAAAAGAGGATGAATGCTTTCTATCTTCCCCAGTTTTGTAGCATGTTCCAAATTGTTGGCTCTTTCTTATTTGAGGATTCATCATTTTTTTGTAATTTAGAAGCTGACCTGAAAGCTTGATAAGGTTAAGCCTGACAAATACTCTAGAATACTTTTCCTTCCATTTTTATTTTTTTTCATAACTCATTTCAGTTTCTATACGTACAAAGCGTCTTACATCATTGTAAGTTAGTATGGTTGCTAACGCATAAACACATACAAAACCGGATAAATATTTTCTATTATGATAATTATTGGATTTCTTCTAGCCCTTTTACATTTCAATTAGTTCTTGTAAATCATCTTTATTTCATATAGAAGTCGTTGTAGTCACATATCATCTTATATTTCCTATTATCCATAGTAGGTAGCTATATAATTTTGGCAGTCCACACAACCAAAAAATATATATAATTTGATCCAAATTAGTACAAATATATATTTTGCTATGCAGATTAGTAGAATAAAATAAGATTCAAGAATTAAGCATCTTGAACAATATAATTGCACCGTAAGGCAGTTTATACTTTTTTTTCCTGGCTACACTCGAAGAGAAGACTATACTACATGCATATATTACTGCATTAATAAATAATTGCTGATTTTATTTAAATGAAAATATTTTCCTGCTATTACTCTATGCAGCAACATAACCACTATTGTGTCTCGCTTTTGAAAATACAATTTGAGCGACATCAAACATTGTGTATCCATTTAATTTATATTTTTAAAAATGTTTATTTTTTTATATTATGTGAATTCACCTGTTTTACGTTTGAGACGTGCGTTGCACGTCCATGCTTACTAGTCCGTAAAAAACACCAAAAGTAAAGAAGAAACACATTTAGGTCCGTAGACCACCTAGCTACGTCGACAAGCATTGGAGCGAGCCGAAGAGGCACTGCCATTATCGCCCCTTCATCACCAGAGCCGGTCAGACCTTGTTGTACTAGACAGTCGAAAAGTCATTGTGCTGAGGTCCCACGGGACTAGTGCACTAGAATAACAATCCTCACCAATGAAAAGAATCGTAGATCGGAAGGATCCAACATGTAGAAATGCAAACACAAAGGAGCGAAGATAAAATCCAAGCAGATCCACCGAAAACAAACACCGACCGAATCATGAGAGATCCACCGGAGACAAATCTCCACACGCCCTCCGACTATTCTAGAAGCATCGCCGGGATGGGGCTAGGTAGGGAGAACCTTATTAAATCTTCACGAAAATGCCACACCCTCAACGCCGTCACCAGGCACAAACCCTTAAAAATCTTAATAAAACAATTAAAAATGGAGCCCTCCCACCGACAAGGGCCGGGATCCACCACACAGATATGGCCCTCAAGCCACAGAAAACAAGGCAGGCCAGCAGCGCAGCCGGTGGGAAGCAGCGGAAACCTAACGTGTGGGTGCTCTTGCGTCACAACGGGGTGTCCGGCTCTGACCTGAGTGCAAAATTCGCTTAACAACAGGAAACTCTCCTTTACTCATGAGTAAAATAATTTACAACTTCAATAACTATATTTGAGACCAACCCAAATATTAACCCTAAGTTTTGAGCTTGCTCGCATGCACACCTTTATCGCGGTAAAGGTGGTTCATCAGTTACTTCTTGGTTGACACTCTGCAGCTAGCTGACAAACTCGTTGCATCCGTATATTCCGTTCGAGCATGGCACATATGGCATCGATGACTTGTTCGATTTCGACACAGTGAGAATAGCTTGTGTATTTGTGACACAGAGCACGGCATGTTCCCAGACTAAAAAAATACCCAACTTCATGGAGATTTTACGTGCACTAACAACACAAAACATTCCCGGCCACACACCGAATAAACATAAGAAAATTAGCATAACGATGATAGGCAAGAAAAAATCGGCAAGAAAAATGGAAACATAAACTATAAAAACAAATGACAACGTGCAATGTCCCTCCTCAATCCTTTTATCGGTTCATAACAACAATGTGCGAATGCAATAAGAAAATAAATATCAATCATCTATATTAGTATTTCACTAGTTTTGATACTGATTAGATTAATAACAGGGCGATCTTTCGTTATGGTATACAAATTATAGCCAACAATTAAGATCCTACACGATGTGAGATGATATAGTGGTATTTGAAAACAACCAATCAAATCCTAACTATTGTGTATTCAATTTTTAGACACCAACAATCCAAATCCTACAAGGTGCCATTTTGGTATCCTAGCAAGAATAGAAGGAGCCAAACAAGTAACCGAGCCAAACAAGTAACCTACAAATCACATGTGTGGAGACGGCTAGCTATTTATCATACTAGAACAATGACACATTTGAACAAATAAACACGGGCATAGACGAGAGCGAAAGAGGGGATATGACAGATAATTACAAGTTCACAAGTTATGCCTTCAATTATCTATTTAGTCACACCTAAATTTATAGTCGTGTACTCTAGAAGGCATTTATGTCTGCCATGTCATTTGACAGATCCATATAGGGAAAAAGAATTCTACTTCTACAAAGTTCTAGGCTACTAGGGGAAAACATACAAAATATAATACATCAAAGGACATAAACTAATTGTTGCACAATATACTGGTCTGTTAAAATTTGTGATGAGAATCACAATAACAAAATATTTTAATAGACACCCGAAATAAGATAATGCAATAATTATTACAATAAGATATAATTTTTGTCTAACCTAGGAAATTTATTTGTAATAAAAATATAATGCATGAAAAATCATTGATACAGTTGAGATTTTAAGTATTAGTCATACCTCAAAAATTATTTCACGTAACATGAGGAAACATGTATTAATAAAATAATGTATACACTTAATGGTAAGCTGAATTTGGCAAAAGTAATAAAGTTTAGCATACATTTTTATAGGTCGAAGGGGAAATTATTAACTAGAAAATTCTAAATTCTTTTTGTGCGCAATGCACTTAGTTGATAAAATAATGATACTCATGTCAGCACCTTTGAGTTATATGATACGAGGAATTGTAGGGTGCGTTGCAAACCAATGTTTAATACATCCAAAGCAGCACAAAGTATTTAAACCCACTGTTTAAGAAATTGCCCGACTCAACGATTTATGGGCCGATTTATCGCTTATCGTGTGGTGGCTGCTAAGTATAGGCCGTATCTTTGATATTTATCGTTCGGACCGATTTATCGGTCTGACAGGCGATAAATCGTTAGATTCCCGATTAATCGGGCTGGGCCCCTAACGTCATAAAGCCCAAAAGGCTAAATTTTGGCTCTCCTAAGGCGCCTTCGGTGGCCTTCCCACACACCTGCAGCACATAATTGGTATTTCCCCACTCAGGTAGGGTTTTCGCCTCCCCACCGCGCCGCAATGCAAGATTCACCAGGCCGCCGCACCCTGCTCGCCTCCGGCGGCCCTAGCTAGCACCACCCGAGCCAGGCGGCCTCTAGATCCACCTCTCCTCTCCAACGGGGCCTCAACCAGCAGCTCGGCAGCACCATCTCCAACTCCTGCATCGCCATCGCGCCTCCTCTGCAACTTGCATCGCCGACGGCTGGATCTACTTCCCGTCGCCGTACCTTACTACGGCAGCACGAGAGCCACACCCCTCTTCCTCGACCAGCACCGGAGCTGCGTCACACTTCCTCACGCAGCATTGGAGCCATCTCCATCACCGACGGCGGGTGTTGCTCGCCGCCGCCACCCTTCCTCCAGCAGCAGCAGAGCGGCTCCATCCTCTGCTTCCTACTCCGACGAACGGCAGTAGATAGAGCTGCTAGGCACGCCATCCCTTCTCCAGCAGCAAGACGAACAACTCCATCCTCTCCTGGTATTGTTTGTTTCTCACACTGCCATTTCTTCTGTCGATAAAAATGAGTGCCAGCTACTATCATTTCTTCAGTTAAACATGAGTGCCAGCAGCAGGAGAGTGTGTAGTTGTAAGCAAATTGTCATTTCTTCAGTTAAAACTGCCTATTAGTAGTGATAAAATCAGTCATTTTTTGAGTTTAACTGCAGGTCTGCAGCTACTGACTAGTGACTACTACTAGTTGTTGTTGCCCTTCAGTCATTCAATCACTAGTGATAAAATTCAGTCAGTTTTGAGTTTAGCAGAATCAACTATAGAATTACAATAGTGCAGAATCATGTACAGAATAAGTTGCCTTCTATGTTGTTGCCCTTTTCTTTTATGTACAGAATAAGAACCATCAATCATATACAGAATAAGTTGCCCTTTTATTAGTCTGATTCTCATACATGTTGTTGCCCTTCTTGTAGATGGCTGCTTCCAGTGCTTCTGAGGTTGCAAGTTCCAGACTGAAGAGAAACTCGGATGACATGGCATGGGAGTTTGCTATGCTGATTGATCCAGATGATCTGCAAAGAGTCAAGTGCAAGCTTTGTGGAAAAGTGATGTCGGGAGGGGTGACTAGGATGAAGCAACACATTGCTCAGATCAAAGGGTCAGTGACAAGTTGTATGCAAGCCACACTAGAACAGCAAGCTTGGTGTAAGGATGCATATGAGGCGCCAAAGAAGAAGAAGACGAAAAAGCTACAGGAAGAAAATGAAGTAAGAGCCATGGTGACCATAGAGGCCAATGAGGAAGATCAAGCAGAGCTTAATGAAGTTGGCAACGGTGACCCAAAGAAGGGGCCTATGGATCAATATCTTGCTCCAATTGACCCGTCGATCCCATTGAACATGAAAAGGTTTCAACGAAATATAAATGACAATGTTGATAAGGAGAGAAGCTATAGAGTAGGGCAATATTTGGCTAGATGGTTGTACAAGAAAAATGTACCCTTCAATGCTATCAACGATGATGACTTCAAACAATTTTGTGAGGCTCTTGGTCATTATGGTCCAAATTGGTGGCAACCTTCACAATATATGATTTGAGAGAAGATGTTGTTGCAGGAGGTTGAAAGGACCAAAGATTTGTTGAAGCCACATGATGTTGAGAGGGCAGATACGGGGTGCTCTATCATGACCGATGCTTGGACAGACAAGAAAAGAAGGAGCATCATGAACTTGTGTGTGCATTGCAAGTTAGGAACAATCTTTCTTGGATCGAAGGAGGCGTCGGTTGATGCACACACAAGTCAATACATCTTTGATTATGTAGATGAGTGCATTGACAAAATTGGTACTAATCTCAACTTTTTAATTTGCTCTCATTCATTCCTTTTCAAGTTTTCATCATGTGGTTGTATGCTGAATGTTGTGATTGTTTTGCAATGGTGTTTTGTAGGGGCTGATAATGTTGTTCAAGTAGTCACGGATAATGCATCAAACAATATGGGAGCTAAGGGGATGTTGAAAATTAAAAGGCCCAAGATATTTTGGACCTCATGTGCAACTCATACAATTAACTTGATGGTTGAAGCAATTGGCAAGTTGAAGCATTTTGGTCCTGCAATAACCAAAGCCAAGGAGATGACAATTTCCCTTTATGTTCATCATGCCACATTGGCATTGATGAGGTCTTATACAAAGAAGAGGGACATTGTTAGGCCGGGAGTGACCAGATTTGCTTCGGCGTTTCTTACATTGCAAAGTCTCGCTGCTAAGAGGAAGCAACTAACGGAGATGTGCTGTAGTGACACTTGGGAAGAATGCAAGCACACCAGAACAAAGAAAGGAAAGGTGGCTCACGCCACAATAATGAGTAGGGCATTCTGCAAAAATGTGTCTCTTTGCATCAAGGGATTGTAAGATGAACTGCAAATTGTGTCTTGTACTCTTCTTTAATTGAGTTTTACACTTATTCTAGCATGCATCATTGCTTATATGTCAAATAGTAACTAATGTGGTGCTTGTATATGTTTGGCGCAAGGTTTTTGAGCCATTGGTGAAGTTACTTCGGTTGGCTGATAGTGATGGGCATTCCATGACCTCTATGTATGGACAAATAATAGAGATATAGAAGGAAATAATGCTTGCAGTTGAAGGTTCGGAGAAGGATTACAAGGTAATCACAACAGCCATGGAGAGCAAGATGGATGGGAGGCTAGATACCAAGTTGCACATGGCAGCATATGCCTTGAATCCCTTTTATAGTTATACTACCACAAGTATCTTCACCGATGTAGAAGTCATGTCCGGGTTGATGGATGTTATTGAACAATTTTATCATGATGATGATGACGCACAAAATAATGCCCTTAACATAGACTTGCCCAAGTTTAAAAACAAGGAAGGCATGTTTGGGAAGGTGGCTGCCACAAAAGCAATTAACAATGGCAATTACAATGCTGGTAATCTTGTTCTCAAAGATATCTTTGCATATTGCATTTCTAATATCTTAGGGTTGATGCATAGTACTTTCTATTACCTGTGAATGAAGGGGAGTGGTGGGCAACTTATGGACTGCAAACTCCTACATTGATGCACATGGCTTTGAGGATACTCAACTTAACCACAAGTTCATCTGGGTGTGCAAGAAATTGGAGCGTTTTTGAACAAGTAAGTCTCAACCTACAAATATTCAAATCTGATCCTTTTTTTCATTTATGACAAGATGTGAATCACTAACCTTCACTATGTATTTTGTAGGTTGATGCAAAGAGGAGAAATAAATTAGATGTGCGTCGTAGGGACGATCTAGTTTATATTCAATTCAATGGAAGATTTCTAGACAAGAGAAAGAAATACTCCTCATCTTGTGATGTTCTCCTTGGTGAAGATGCTTCCACAGCCCAAGATTGGATATGTGAAGATGCTTACGATGATGAAGAGATGGGAACTACCGGAGTTGACAATACAACAGAGCCTCGTAGAAGTCTAAGGGTGAGAGAGCTCCATTAAGTGGAAGACTTTGTTTCTGACAATGAAGATGACACTGTGCCTATCAATGAAGATGAGATTGAGTTTGAGTCTGATGATGACATGGTTGGGGGGATAGAAGAAAATGATGAGGAAGACCTGATGCAGCCTTGAACCCTAGGCCTTTTAACAATCTCATTCCTAGTACTGTGTGTTGCTTGCTAGAATGTGTGTTGCTTGCTAGAAGCCTACCACCTTATTTTGGTTGTGACTTGTGACTTATGAGGGAACTACCTTATTTTGGTTGATTGGTGCTTGGCTGTTTGCAAGCAAAGTAGTAACTAGCGACTAAGAGACTAAGAGTGTAAGATTGTAGGACTAAGAACTAAGCTTATTTGTGTATTCTGGACTTGTTGTGCTGCCTATCCAGTATCCAAGTTTATTTGTGGACTACTATCTAAGTTTATTTGTGGACTGGTGAGATGGTTGTAGTTTCTTTGTGCACTCGGATATGTAGTTAACTAGTTATGTATTGCTGTTCTGCCTATTGTTGCTTGTTATTTACTTAGGTGCTGTTGAAGTGTTGTCCTATTTGAAACAGAATATGTGATGTTGAAGTGCTGTCCAATTTTCACTAGTAGAAAAAGGGTCAAACGTGCAGCACATTAGTGCCGGTTTGTATTAGAGCCGGCACTAATGTATACATTAGTGCCGGTTCCAACGGCTAGCCGGGCCGCTCTCATTAGTACCGGTTCATGGCTAACCTTTAGCACCGGTTTGTGCCACGAACCGGTACTAATGAGGGTGGTGGCAGGATGTTGTCAGTCTGGGCCCCCTCCAGCACCTTTAGTACCGGTTCGTGGCACGAACCGGTACTAAAGGTCCTCCTGCATATAAACCCTTCGTCCAGCTCGCTCTGTTCTTCCCCCTTTCCCCTCTCCTCTCCTCTTTGTTCTTCCTCTTCTCCCCTCGAGCTCATCACACATTTTGCCCAAAATTTGTCAAGATTTGAAGGCCCCCATCCATTCAAGTGATCACAAAGATTAGCAACTTTGTCCTTTCATCTCTCATTACTAGATTAGCTCTTGCAATGCTTTATATAGTTACTAATTTGTGAGTTTAGTAATTTGGGAGGAAATATATATATATATATATATATATATATATATATATATATATATATGCTAGTATTTGATTTATATGCAATTTGAGGTCAAAAATAACACTTAGTTTGCATATGTAGGTGTGGTTTACTTAGTGCCTTCTAAATCTCCGTCGTAACCACCGTCGATCGCCCTCATCGTCCCGTCGCCGGCACCACCTTGTGGTGAGCCTCTTGTTCATGAAATTTTATATAAAAAATTGATGTTTGTGTGATTTGGATATATAGTTAATCATGTAATAATTATCTTACCCGTACGTTGTTTGTTATACATAGTGCCATGGTTTTGATATCCGTCCCCGTCGGCCCTCGTCCTTGTTATGATTCGGATGTGGTATATTCTCTTTTAAAACTATTTGTTGCATTTCGTGTTTATGACAAATTATGCCAATCAAGTTGACATAGATATATTTATCTAGGAGGTATGTGAACCGGAAATTCCAATCGACCCTATTGTCGAGAGGTTAAATTTAGTTGAAAGAGAAAACGAGCACTTGAAAGAAAAATTGAAAAGAATTGAGGTGGAGAAGATGGAATTGGAGTTGCATGTTGCCGATGTCGTCGATGATCACAAGATCAAGATGGAGAAAATGCGCTTGAAGAATAGAAAGATTAGAAAATATGCCATCAATAGTGAGGCTTGGTATCATTATGCTGTTGGATCAATTGTTACCTTAGTTGCAATCTTGATCGCATTTGTTGTTGCATTTAAATGCTTTAGCTAGAGAGTTATTTGTTTGTTGCATTTAAGTGTTGTATGAACTTTATGTATGAACTTGTATTAATTTGGTCTATTCGGTGTTGTCTAATGAAGATGAGCCGGCAATGGATGTACGATGACCGATGCTCTCCCCAGTTCGTTGAGGGTGTGCATACTTTTCTGCTTGCGGCTGAGGCAAACAAACGGGCGGATGATTTTATGCCTTGTCCATGTGCTGGCTGTAAGAATGGTCACAATTACTCTACGTCAAGAACCATTCACGTCCACCTGTTTGAGTCCGGTTTCATGCCCCACTATAATGTTTGGACCAAGCACGGAGAAAGAGGGGTTATGATGAAGTAAAATGGAAATATGTCCGGGGCCAACCTTTGGTCGCGCCAGACAAGGTCAAGAACCTCCCAACGAGAATGTATGAATTGCATCAATGGTACATGAACATTACCAAGATTTCAGATCGATTGTCCCTCATGGTGAATGTCAAGCAGGACCATTACTACCATGAGAAAGCTTTGTCCGTTGAGTATTCAGAACTGTTTCAGTTATACAATCAAGACGCACTCGACAAATCTATCGTCAGTTGCTATTGTCTGTAAGTGATTTCTTTCTATAATTTAAGTCTCAAGCTAGCTGTAGTGATCTTTTTGATCAATCATTACCTGTAATTATCCTCACTATATTCTTTTCTGTGGTATTATGCAGGATGAAGATATATGAAATGAGAAAAGGTGGACGCTTTGGCATTGGGTTCATTGACCCAAACACCGTTAACGAATACACATGGAAGATGAATCAACGTTATGCAAAGGAAGTAGAGGACAGCATGCTAGAGTTCTTGAAGCGCCTCAAATACAATGAAGATATACTACTTCCTTACAACTTCCAGTGAGTCACACTGTCTTGTACTACAAATTCTCTGTTTTTGCCTACTAGCTAGCTACATGTTTTTGCTTACATATGCCCGCTTAATTAGGACATGCAAACGTGTGTGCATGCAGATTTCACTGGGCCTTGTGTATCATTAAAGTTGACGCCGGAACAATTGAAGTACTGGACTCACTAATCTCAGAAAAAACTGACTATAACATCTTGTATGGAATAGTCAACAGGTAATTTCAATCATTATTAACTATATATCTCGGCCTATTTCGTTCGTCATTTCATGATATGAACTATTTAATAACCCCTTTATTCATTTTCTTTGTCAGCGGGCAGGGCTTGGACAAGGTTCATCGCCGTCACGCCCGGCGAATGGAAAAAATGCTTAAATGGTTTCGACCCAAAGTAAGCAATTAAGTAGTACTATAGCTCTAGCTAGCTAGCTGCCATCTCTTTAACTATCATGCTTGATTAATTTTTATCTAATCAAATTCCATTCTCGTAAAGGCCCTGAAGCAGTCGCAGGGGACTGATCTGTGTGCATTCTGCGTTTGCGAGAACATTCGCATGATGGCGTCCGAAAGGAGCAGATCTCAAAGACAGGAATGGGTACGCTTGTCAGAACACTATTCATAATTTTTACACCATTATCGATATCTAGTCACACAACTAATACACATGCATATTGATCTCCTTCTGAACAGTTCAAAGAGGTGCGGGAGAAGCTCATAGAAACGGAGCGCGTAGAAGCACTTCAAGAGGAAATAGCGGGATTTTTGCTAGACCAGGTCATAAATCCGAAGGGAGAATTCTATTACCCGCTACCGCCCGAAGGCACCAAAGGCACCAATTAGGCTAATGCCACTGTCTTCGAAGGCAACATTCATATGTAGGAGAAATTGTATATAGCTATACATGTGTGTATCACTACAGGAATCAGCTACTTTGCCGTCCGCTACGGCGGACGGCAAAGGCCCGAACGGCGGACGGCAAAGGCCTTTGCCGTCAGCCACGGACGGCAAAAGGCTCCGGCAAAGTAGGCTTCGGTAAACAGCTACTTTGCCGTCTGCTACTGACGGCAAAGTCTTTGCCGTCTGCGGTGGACGACAAAGAGAGCGCGGCGGACGGCAAAGAGAGCGGACGGCAATAATTGTGCTGTCAGTCCGTTAAGTGGCTAACGGAAGGCCTTTGTCGTCCGCTGCTGACGGCAAAATTTCTAGGATCTTTGCCGTCCGCCGTATGATGTCATCTATACGTCACTACATGGCAGGTTCTTTGCCGTCTGCCACTGTAGGCAAACTGACCAAATGGGTCAGCTCCCAGGAAGCACAGCTGGATGCCACGTGGCTTCTTTGCCGTCAGCGGCAGACGGCAAAGAGCCCGTTGCCGTCAGTGGCAGACGGCAAAGAGCCTGCATTGCCTCTGTTTTTTCATATACCCAACCATTTTCACAGCAAATAGATGATACATATATATTTTTCACATGGCAAGTTCACAACAAACATATGAGATATCCAACACATATAATTTCATCATACATGCATAGTTCCATCAACCATACATAGCAAGTTCGACATACATGCATCCAACCATACATATTACAATAGTGTCATCCTACCATACATGCATAGTTCATAGATACAAAGGAAACATAGTTCATCCAAACAAGCACTCCATCTATGCAAGCTTCCGTGAAGTGAATGAATTCTGCAAAATGGGAAATAAGAAAGTTAGAAGAAGAAGATTAGAAGAAGAAGAAGATTAGAAGAAGAAGAAGAAGAAGAAAATGAAGAAGAAGAAAAATATATGACATTTATGAGCTAATTTAGGTGAAATTGATCATTTGTGAGCTAACTTAGGTGAAATGGATCGTTTATGAGCTAACCTAGGTGCAATGGATCGCTTATGAGCAAACTTAGGTAAAATGCATCATTTTAGAGGTAACCTAGGTAAGATGGATCATTTTGGAGCTAACCTAGGTAAAATGGGTCATTTTAGAGCTAACTTGGGTAGAATGGATCATTTATGAGCTAAGTAAGGTTAAATGGGTCATTTTAGAGCTAACGTAGGTAAAATGATTCGTTTATGAGCTAAGTAAGGTAAAATGGATCATTTTAGAACTAACTTAGGTAAAATGGATCGTTTATGAGCTAACTAAGCTAATTATGCCATTTTTGACATAAGTAAGCTAAGTACATGTCATTATTGAGCAAACCTAGTTAACTAAGCATATTAGAGCTAACTTTGGTCATTTTGGAGGAAACAAAGCTAAGTACAGATCGTTTTAGAGGTAACTTAGGTAAAATGGATGGTTTTGGAGGTCAGTAAGCTTATTAAGTCATTTTGGAGGTGAAGAAGCTAAGTCTAGGTCATTATGGTAAGCATTGGAGGAAATAAAGCTAAGTCTAGGTCTTTATGCATGTGTTAAGCAAAACACTAGATAAACTTACCAAGATGTAGGAGGTGTAGGAGCGGGGTGGCTCGTGTCGGTAGCTGGAGAAGGATCGTGCGATGCTTGTCTGGAGTTACGCTGCACCAAAGATCATTTCCAATGTCTTGTTAGCATGATGACACTCAAATGTTAAGACTAGCAAGTAATGTCCATTCAATAAAACTCACTGTGGTCCCAGGAGAAATCACTGGCATCGGCGGAGCGGTCTGACCTGTCTTCTCGCACACAGACTGCACATTTGGTTTTGACGACTCAGTCATATTAGTTAGTAATGAGACAAACACTACATGAATGTTTTGGCTAATCTGCACATCTGTATCACTTAAGTGTATCATCATCAAGTACAACATAAAAAAATGTAATACCTGACACTACTAATAATCTCGATCAGTATCATCAATAAATGCATAATCATCATCATCACTATAATCAATGACGGGCTCATAGGGTTCATTGGCATCAACATGTGCAAGGCCACCTTGACGTAATCGGTCAAGCATTGACAGGTCATCCGCAGCAGTAACCTCTTCTTGTTCCGGCTCTTCTTGTTCCTCCTCTGGGGTGATGTCAGATTCATTGTCGCTGTCTACTTCAATGTTTTGGGGTGAAGTATAGCGGTTCTTGAAACGCTTTTTGGAAAGACGTGTCTCTTGGAAGAATTCTCCTTCATATGTGTCTGGGCTAATGTGAGGTTCATAATCCTCTTCCTTTGGGGGAGAAAGTCTAGCACGTGGCGGCACTTCATAAACGACATCCCAACCTTTCAGATTTGGATTAGTTTGGCAGGCCCACGGTAGATAGAATACTTGGGTCGCCTGTTGAGCCATAATATAGACATCAGGAACATCTAAACGAGTGCTTTGGTTGATTTCAACTAGCCCTACATGTTCATGAGTCCTTCTAGTCTCCTTCGGCTGAAACCAATAACATTTGAAGACTACGACATTCGATGGATTTTCACCATAGAACAGAAGTTCATAAATTGCTTCAACTCTCCCATAATACTCGGTACCTCCTTCGCCGATAGCAGATACACAACAATTTGTTGACTTTTGGTCGGCCATAGATAGCTCTTTGCCATAGGTACGAAAGCGATACCCGTTGATGTCGTACTTGTCAAATGAACGGACCTTATAGTCAAAACCATTAGCGACTTGTCTCAATTCGGCGTCCATAGACTCTGAATTAGCCTACAAGTTTAATATGAAAGGATTGTTGCATTATGCACAAATTAGCGAATGATATGAAATTGTCTAATAGAAATTACCGTTTGTTTGAACCAAGAGATGAAACCGGGATAGCCACCTCCTTGCTTTGCGAGAAGCTCATACTCTTCGACGGAATCCTTTTGGATCTCCGCTCCATACGAGAATATGGTGACGTATCGACTGTATGACATATCCAGGAATAAGAGTAGTTCAAAGGAAATAGAAGTTGCGAAACAATGTACCGAGAACTTACTCGATGTACGGCCGCACTTCTATCAGGTTGTTGAAGATATACAACGAAATTGTCCGCCATTCTTCGTTATCCAAAGATACTGGATGTGAAACACTAGCTGGTGCGAGATTTCCTTTGAATAGGCTGAGGTTGGATCCACCCTTTTTAGGCTCGTCAGCATTTTACCGAGGCTTCGGATTATGCAAATGACGATTTTTGGCTTCGTAGTGCGTTGTTACGAAGTTTGCCGCCTCCTCTGTGATGAATGCCTCAGCCATCGATGCTTCAATTCTACGTTTATTTTTACATTTTTGTCGAAGCGTCTTCTGCATCCTCTCAGTTGGGTAGCACCAACGATTTTGCACGGGCCCCCCCAATCTTGCCTCGGTCGGGAGATGCAAAATCAAATGCTGCATTGGATTAAAGAAGCCCGGTGGAAAGATCTTCTCTAACTTGCAGATCAACTCCGGCGCCAACTCTTCCATTTCTTCTAGCACGCCAAGCGATAGTTCTTTCGCACAAAGAACACGGAAGAAATAGCTGAGTTCTGCCAGTACTAGCCATTCATCCTCAGGGATGAAGCCACGCAACATCACCGGCATTACCCGCTCAATCCATATGTGCCAATCATGACTCTTGAGACCAAATATCTTCAGTTTATCAAGATTCGCTCCCCTCTTTAGATTCGCTGCATACCCATCGGGGAACATCAACTGCTGTTGCACCCACAAGAGAATTTCCCTCATAGTTGGCCTTCCAAGATTGAACCATGCCTTTGGCTTCGTCCAGTTCTGCTTTCCTTTCGGTTCTTTCATGTTTTGTAACGGCCTATCACATAGCGCCTCCAGATCGACTCTAGCCTTAGCATTATCCTTTGACTTCCCGTCTATGCCGAACAATGTACCAAAAAGTGCCTCGGCGATATTCTTCTCAGTGTGCATCACGTCGATGTTGTGTGGGCAAAGGAGGTCTTTGAAGTAAGGCAGATCCCATAAGCATGTTTTGTGAGTCCACGCATGCTTAGTATTATACCCCTTGAAGTACCCTGGACGTTGTGGATCTGGCTCGAGAGCGTTTAACTGATCCAGGGTCTGTTGGCCTGTCAATGCAAGTGGTGCAAAGTTTTTGACAACTCTACCCCTGATGAAGTTCTTTTTGTCTTTCCTGAACTTATGGCGAGGATCCAGGAACTGTCTATGCATGTCGAAGCAAGAAAACTTGCGACCGGCCTGAAGCCAACAAAACTCAAGAGCGTCCTCTTTGTCTTTTGTCTTTTGCTGGCTCTCTCCATTCTTGAAGGGAGATCGGGAGTTGGTCCTTCACAAGAACTCCGCACTGACGAACGAACTTGTCCGCAATCTTCTTAGGCGCTAATGGTTCGCCATTAGGTTTGACTGCCTCGATATTGTACTTTACGCCCTCCTTCAAC
Organism: Triticum dicoccoides; assembly: GCF_002162155.2. NCBI lineage: Eukaryota > Viridiplantae > Streptophyta > Magnoliopsida > Poales > Poaceae > Triticum > Triticum dicoccoides. The sequence goes on from NC_041383.1 coordinate 788,784,661, forward strand.
TTTTTGTTCGGGCCTCGTTTCGTCCTTTTGCCTGAAGATTTGCTCGATCCGGATGGCTGAAAGAACAAAGATCGATTCGTTAATATATCTACAAGTCATTTAAAACATGTGATGATCACCAGATACCTGCTTATATAAATATATATACCTCGCCGGTCTTTGTTGTTTCAGGATCAACATGTTCTTCGTCATCGTCATAACCGTAGTTCATGACTTCATCAATTCGGTCGTCGCGATCGAATATCATATCACCCTCTCCGGTGTTGTTTAGAAATTCGGAACCGTCATAATCTTCTTTATTCTGATCATCATCTGGCCCGCGTATCATATCGAACATGGTCTGTTCTCCCTCTCTGTCGGTATTGTCTGCCATAGCTTTTATTTAACTAATCCAAAAGAAATATAAAACAATTTAGTATTCACATTACATCGTCTCGAATAATAGATATAATCTCGAATACATCATCTAGAATAATAGATATAATCTTGAATACATCGTCTCGAATAATATATAATATTGAATAGTACATCACTGGCTAGGTAGCTAATTAAAGATCGAATACTACAGAAGAATCTAGGACACTCGCGGTTCCTGCGGCGCGGGCGATGGACACCCAAAGAGAAGGAACCCTCACAGGATCATAGCTGAAGTGAGATCCCCGAAGATACTGCCAGGTATTGGAGAACCTGCCGCCCTCTAACGCAACCATGTAGCGATGGACGTGCTCGTCCTCCTCCCTGACACGTCGACGTACCACCTCCGGCGGGGCCGGGTCCCTCCGCACCGAAACTGGCCCACGCGAATGCCACCAAACGAGATCAGGGTCGACGACGGGACCCGGGGCCGGGTTCCTCATCAAGCGGCGCGCCCCTCCAGGCAGCACCTCCCAGTGCCAGCCCGGCGGAGCCCAGTCCCGGACATGGGTCGGCTGGACGTCGTCATGGACGGGTCGACGGCGAGGATGCGGGCCGGGCATCATCGAGAACAAATACTAGCTAATGCCCACAAAAAGTAACATTTTTTTAATGATTGGATTTTGATAACTAAAATTTCTAACATTTCTATATAACACTAATTATGCTATCATTGCATACGTCAAAAATCTATATACTATTTCATACTAATTAAGCATCTAACACTAAAAACAGAAAACACAACTTCTATACATCCATTAAAAAACTGAAAAACAACATTATATAAAAAATTTCCGTACTAATTAAACACTAATTATATCCATCTAACATGCATTCATACATATATAATAGTGAAAAAATAATAATCTAAATAATCTAAACTAATTAAACATACAAAATACGTGCATGTGTGTACTAATTAAACACTAATTATCTAAACTAATTAAACATAGAAAATAATAATCTAAATAATCTAAACTAATTAAAGACTAATTATTTAAACTAATTAAACATGCTTGTGTGTGTGTGTACGGGCTCGGGGCCGGAGGGCTCACAGCGGGCGACGGCGACGGCGAGGCGAGGCGACGGCGAGGCGACGGCCGGGGCGGCGACGGCAGGGACGGCGCGACGGGGACGGGGACGGCGCGACGGGGACGGGCCCGGGGCGGCGACGGAGACGAGGGCGGCGACGGGGACGGGGGCGGCGACGGGGATGGGGGCGGCGACGGAGACGAGCGGCGACGGAGACGATCGAGGGCGGCGGCGACGGCGACGGAGACGATGGAACAGAGGAACAAACAGAGGGAAACTGAAAGTTTCGTAAGTCTTGGATATATAGAAGGCACCTTTAGTACCGGTTGGAGCCACCAACCGGTACTAAAGGCCTGTTTTGGCCAGGCCAAGCGGCGGGAAGCGACCCCCTTTAGTACCGGGTGGTGGCACAAACCGGTACTAAAGGCCCCCCCTTTAGTACCAGTTTCCGCCACGACCTGGTACTAAAGGGGGTGCGCTGGCGCACGTGCGGTGCGGCAAGTTTAGTCCCACCTCGCTAGCCGAGGGGCGACCGCACTGGTTTATAAACCCCCGTGCGGTCGCTCTCTCGAGCTCCTCTCCAAAGCAAGCCTACTGGGCCTACATCTTCTTTGCTGTCCTGTGGGCCCACTTGGCCTTTGCGGGCCTGCATCCTGGCCTAAAAATAGGTTGGGTTTCTAGTCGTATGCAGGCCGCTATGGCCTAGTGGGCGGGCTTTTTTTTGCTTTATTTATTTTTGTGTTGTTTTTTTGTGTATTTAGAGTTTCTTTGTGAATATTTTTGCTTTAGGTACAAAAAATTACAAACTTTCTGTTAGTGCCCGTAGTTTTCAAATTTGAATAGTTTAAATTTTGAATTATTTGAAATTAGTGTGAATATTTTTTATATAGTTTTTTCTTTTCAGCTATAGTTTTTCTTCTTTTCTGCTATTTTTTCTTTTCAGCTATAGTTTTTTCTTTTCAGCTATAGTTTTTCATCGTCTCTGCACTCAGGGCTTATAAACCGCTCCTAGTCCCTCTCACTTCGCGAGGTGGGACTAAAAAACAGCTTACGCCTGGTTCATCCATGAACCGGTACTAAAGGTGCTCGTGGGGCCCCAGCCTTACCTGACACAACCTCATTAGTACCGGTTCGTGGTACGAACCGGCATTAAATGGTGATGGTGGGGCCATAGCCTGACCGGAGGCTCACACAGCCTCTTTAGGTACAAACTTTCTGTTAGTGCCCGTAGTTTTCAAATTTGAATAGTTTAAATTTTGAATTATTTGAAATTAGTGTGAATCACTAGTTTGTGAATAACTTAACTTTAAAAATCAGTAAAGGCATGAAAGAATTTGTTTGCACATAAAATTTCTTCGCGTTTCAAATGCCAAAACACATAACTACCCTAACTATTACAGAGATTCCCCTCTGGGTGTGAAACACAGAAGAAAGTGATGATAGTGAAGCCGATCACATCCCAGATCTTTGGGTGTGAAACTTTTTCTTCGCGTGTGTCCCTTTGCGCCGTAACCATGGAAAATCTTCATCATTTAATGGGATGCTCGGGTCAATATTCACTGTGAATGGAGCAATTTCATCAAACTTTTCATAATCTTCTGACTTGTCTGTCTTGTCATCCACTCCCACGATGTTTCTCTTCCCAGAAAGAACTATGTGCCGCTTTGGCTCATCGTGTGATGCATTCGCTTCCTTATCTTTTCTTTTTCTTGGCTTGGTAGACATGTCCTTCACATAGAAAACCTTTGCCACATCATTGGCTAGGACGAATGGTTCGTCTGCATACGCAAGATTGTTGAGATCCACTGTTGTCATTCCGTACTGCGGGTCTTCCGTTACCCCGCCTCGTGTCATATTGACCCATTTGCACGGAAACAAAGGGACCTTTAAACCATGTCGATAGTCAAGTTCCCATATGTTCTGTATATAACCATAATATGTTTCCTTTCCCGTCTTGGTTTCTGCATCAAAGCGGACACCACTGTTTTGGTTGGTGCTCTTCTTATCTTGGGCGATCGTGTAAAATGTATTACCATTTATCTCGTACACTTTGAAAGTCATTATATTCGAAGATGGTAACTGGGACAGCAAGTGCAGGTCATCTTCAATAGAGGTGTGATGCATGGTACGTGTCTGCAACCAGCTGGCGAAACTCCTGGTTTGTTCACGTGTAATCCAGTCATCAGACCGCTCCGGGTGTTTGGAGCGTAGCAAATTCTTGTGTTCATCCATATACGGAGCCACCAAGGAGGAATTTTGTAGAACTGTGTAGTGTGCTTCAGTGAGAGAATGTCCGTCCATACATATTATTTGTTTCCCTCCTAGCGTGCCTTTTCCATCCAGTCTGCCCTTATGTCGCGATTCAGGAACACCAATCGGTTTAAGGTCAGGAATAAAGTCAATACAAAACTCAATGACCTCCTCATTTTGATGGCCCTTGGAGATGCTTGCTTCTGGCCTAGCACGGTTATGAACATATTTCTTTAAGACTCCCATGAACCTCTCAAAGGGGAACATATTGTGTAGAAATACAGGACCCAAAACGTTAATCTCTTCGCATAGGTGAACTAGGACGTGCGTCATGATGTTGAAGAAGGATGGTGGGAACACCAACTCGAAACTAACAAGACATTGCACCAAATCATTCTGTAACCTTGGTATGATTTCTGGATCGATTACCTTCTAAGAGATTGCATTGAGAAATGCACATAGCTTCACAATAGCTAATCGAACGTTTTCCGGTAGAAGCCCCCTCAATGCAACCGGAAGCAGTTGCGTCATAATCACGTGGCAGTCATGAGACTTTAGGTTCTGGAACTTCTTCTCTGCCATGTTTATTATTCCCTTTATATTCGACGAGAAGCCAGATGGTACCTTAATAATGAGCAGGCATTCAAAGAAGATTTCCTTCTCTTCTTTGGTAAGAGCGTAGCTTGCATGACCCTGATGTATGCCGTCTTCTCCGTGCATACGTTGCTAGTCCTCCCGTGCCTCAGGTGTATCTTTTGTCTTCCCATACACGCCCAAGAAGCCAAGCAGGGTCACGCAAAGATTCTTCGTCACGTGCATCACGTCGATTGCGGAGCGGACCTCTAGGTCTTTCCAATATGGTAGGTCCCAAAATATAGATTTCTTCTTCCACATGGGTGCGCATCCGTCAGCGTCCTTCGAAACAGGTTGTCCGCTAGGACCCTTTCCAAATATCACCTTCAAATCCTTGACCATATCATGTACATCAGCACCAGTACGGTGGCGAGGCTTCGTCCAGTGATCCGCCTCACCTTTGAAATGCTTGCCTTTCTTTCTTACGGGATGCCTGCTCGGAAGAAATCGACGATGTCCCAGATACACATTCTTCTTACAACTATTCAAATATATACTGTCGGTATCATCCAAACAGTGTGTGCATCCGTGGTATCCCTTGTTTGTCTGTCCTGATAGGTTACTGAGAGCTGGCCAATCATTGATGGTCACAAACAGCAACGCCTTTAGGTCAAATTCTTCCCCCATGTGCTCATCCCATGCACGTACACTTGTTCCATTCCACAGTTGTAAGAGTTCTTCAACTAATGGCCTTAGGTACACATCAATGTCGTTGCCCGGTTGCTTAGGGCCTTGGATGAGCACTGGCATCATAATGAACTTTCGCTTCATGCACAACCAAGGAGGAAGGTTGTACAAACATAGAGTCACAGGCCAGGTGCTATGGTTGCTGCTCTGCTCCCCAAAAGGATTAATGCCATCTGCGCTTAGACCAAACCATACGCTCCTTGCGTCATCTGCAAACTCCTTCCCGTACTTTCTTTCGATTTTTCTCCACTTCGACCCGTCAGCGGGTACTCTCAACTTTCCGTCTTTCTTACGGTCTTCTTTGTGCCATCGCATCGCCTTGGCATGCTCTTTGTTTTGGAACAAACATTTCAACCGTGGTATTATAGGAGAATACCACATCACCTTGGCAGGAATCTTCTTCCTGGGGCGCTCGCCCTCGACATCACCATGCTCATCGCGGCTGATCTTATAGCGCAATGCACCACATACCGGGCAAGCGTTCAAATCCTCGTACTCACCGCGGTAGAGGATGCAATCATTAGGGCATGCATGTATCTTCTGCACCTCTAACCCTAGAGGGCAGACAGCCTTCTTTGCTTCGTACGTACTCTCGGGCAATTCGTTGTCCTTTGGAAGCATATCCTTTATCATTACCAGCAACTTTCCAAATCCCTTGTCAGATACACCATTATCTGCCTTCCATTGCAGCAATTTCAGTGTGGTGCCCAGCTTTTTCTTGTCACCTACGCAATTCGGGTACAACAATTTTTTGTGATCCTCTAACATGCGCTGCAACTTCTTCTTCTCCAAATCACTTGCGCAGTTTCTCTTTGCATCGGCAATGGCCCGACCTAGATCATCAACGGGCTCATCTGATGCCTCTTCTTCAGATTTTTCCCGCATTACCGGCTCAGCTTCTTCCCCCATTGTTGTATCATCGTATTCAGGGAACCCATGGCCAGGATAGCTGTCGTCGTCCTCTTCTTCTTCATTGTCTTCCATCATAACCCCTCTTTCTCCGTGCTTGGTCCAAACATTATAGTGGGGCATGAAACCGGACTCAAACAGGTTGACGTGAATGGTTCTTGACGTAGAGTAATTGCGACCATTCTTACAGCCAGCACATGGACAAGGCATAAAACCATCCGCCCGCTTGTTTGCCTCAGCCGCAAGCAGAAAAGTATGCACGCCCTCAATGAACTGGGGAGAGCATCGGTCATCGTACATCCATTGCCGGCTCATCTTCATTACACAACACCGAATAGACCAAATTAATACAAGTTCGTACATAAAGTTCATACAACACTTAAATGCAACAAACAAATAACTCTCTAGCTAAAGCATTTAAATGCAACAACAAATGCGATCAAGATCGCAACTAAGGTAACAATTGATCCAACAGCATAATGATACCAAGCCTCACTATCGATGGCATATTTTCTAATCTTTCTAATCTTCAAGCGCATTTTCTCCATCTTGATCTTGTGATCATCGACGACATCGGCAACATGCAACTCCAATTCCATCTTCTCCCCCTCAATTCTTTTCAATTTTTCTTTCAAGTACTCATTTTCTCTTCAACTAAATTTAACCTCTCAACAATAGGGTCGGTTGGAATTTCCGGTTCACATACCTCCTAGATAAAAATATCTATGTCAACTTGATGGGCATAATTTGTCATAAACACGAAATGCAACAAATAGTTTTAAAAGAGAATATACCACATCCGAATCATAACAAGGACGAGGGCCGACGGGGACGGATATCAAAACCATGGCACTATGTATAACAAACAACGTACGGGTAAGATAATTATTATACGAGTAACTATATATCCAAATCACATAAACATCAATTTTTTATATAAAATTTCATGAACAAGAGGCTCACCACAAGGTGGTGCCGGCGACGGGACGGTGCGGGCGATCGACGGTGGTTATGACGGAGATTTAGAAGGCACTAAGTAAACCACACCTACATATGCAAACTAAGTGTTATTTTGACCTCAAATTGCATATAAATCAAATACTAGCACATATATATATTTCCCCCCAAATTACTAAACTCACAAATTAATAACTATATAAAGCATTGCAAGAGCTAATCTAGCAATGAGAGATGAAAGGACAAAGTTGCTAACCTTTGTGATCACTTGAATGGATGGGGGCCTTCAAATCTTGACAAATTTTGGGCAAAATGTGTGATGAGCTCGAGGGGAGAAGAGGAAGAACAGAGAGGAGAGGAGAGGGGAAAGGGGAAGAACAGAGCGAGCTGGACGAAGGGTTTATATGCAGGAGGACCTATAGTACCGGTTCGTGGCACGAACCGGTACTAAAGGTGCTGCAGGGGGCCCAGACTGACAACATCCTGCCACCTCCCTCATTAGTACCGGTTCGTGGCACGAACCGGTGCTAAAGGTTAGCCACGAACCGGTACTAATGAGAGCGGCCCGGCTAGCCGTTTGAACCGGCACTAATGTATACATTTGTGCCGGCTCTAATACAAACCGGCACTAATGTGCTTCACGTTTGACCCTTTTTCTACTAGTGAAAGCATGATGTAGTTGTAGATGTAGTCGACTGCGTCGTTCACTCCATCAAAATTCGGCATTGCAGCCATTGCAGCGGGCAGAACGTCTTCTTAGCACCAGGATGAGCGAGCGAGGGGGCAGTGGACAATGGTGGACTCACAGCTGGATCATATATATGAGGGTCGGAGGGGAATCGTCCGGCACCAGGTCGGTGAGGCATTACGATGTTGTATGGATCGGAAGGTGCCCCTTATACTTCCATCTGTGCACGTTTCCATTACAAAACCTATCTAATAATAGGACAAGCATTTATTTTGATCATAAGCGCAGCTTGCTATTGTACAATACTTCAACACATCAGATCTGAAACTCATGATGTGGGCAATGGTAAGGGGGTGAAATCATGAAGGCACGCTTTGTGTTGCCAGGTGCTCAATCTCTCATATTGCGATTTCCCCACAATTTTGTTTGCCTGTTTGTTTGTTTGGTTGTTTGCAGTCTGACATACATCTGCATATACACAACTCAGAGAAGTCATTGTAAAAACTTGTTGTTAAGTGATGATATGTGGCGTCATAAAGAACTTCAGTCATTTGATTGAACCGCAGAATTGTAAATGAAGACCTTACAAACAAAGCCTGGGTTAGGTGGGTGAGCATGGAAATCTAAGCTAGCTTGGATTTTGGCACCACTTTCCTCAGTGTTTCTGGAAATCTAAGCTAGCCTGGGTTGATTTGGTTCAATCTGGTCCGGCCTGATTGGTTGAGACCAAGGCTTATTCGACTGGTTTGACCAGTTGAACTTCATGTTTTTTCACGATTAGAGATTCATTCACTGAACTTGACCACAACTATTCCCTTAACTGACAGTTGTATATGTTTCTAATAGTTGGTTCTATCTCTCATGTATAGATTAACTAACAGCTGTATTAGCTGTATTACCAGGTACATGTCATTATTGAACACGAGTCCATCAGGATCGCCCTGATTTGTACACGAAGACATTACAAACAAAACCTGTGTTCATACCTGGGGTTGAAACCGTATAGCGGCGCCGACGGGAACTCCTACGTCGGTGGCGGCGATCCAGAAACATGTTGGCCGCGCTGTCGAGTGGTTCCGCGGCGGCGGCGCTCTCGAGTGTATAGATTAACTGACAGTTGTATTAGCTGTATTAGCAGGTACATGTCATTATTGAACACGAGTCCATCAGGATCGCCCTGATTTGTACAGGAAGATATTAAAACAAAACATGTGTTCATACCTGGGGTTGAAACTGTACAGCGCCGCCGACGGGAACTCTTACGTCGTTGGTGGCAATCCAGAAACGTGGCGGCGGCGCTGTCGAATGCGCAGATCGCACGACAGCTGCGCAGATCGCATGACGTCGGCGATCCAGATGGATTCAGGCGGCGAGATCCGGCGGGGTCTGGGGATCGACGCTGTTTCTTTGGGCAACATGCATTGGTGGGGTTGGGTGGGTGGGTGTGGGGGTGAGGGAACAAAAAAACCAGACGAAAAAAACCCAGACGAAAGTGGTGGGACGAAAATAAACCGTGGATATTATTCAACCAACTCAGACATTAGGAGTAGAGATGCCCAATTTTGATCGACTCGGAGGTGACTAGTCATTGAATATTGTTTCTATATTAGCATCAATTTAGTTAATAACATCATGAATACCTCCCACTAAAAAAATTCTAGTTAATTATACAAATGTTAATACCATTGTAAATATCTCCATTTCACAGTCCGTGCCAGTGAGTCAAGCATTCCGGTATGTTATGCTCGCTCATCATCAACATAATCTGTCAACTCGGTACATGAATTTGTTGTTGTTTTCTAGATGTATGTATATACTAAGTCATCTACTGATGTTTTGTCAGTGCAAAAATGAGGTATAGTGAGATTGCGGAGTTGTTTTGCTTGTTCAAGAAAAAGCATAAAATGTTGTCAAAAATGTTACCACAAACTATATCATGGAGAGAATCATACCAAGAAAGATATCTTGGATCAGTGTCATGTACATCTTGGTGATTGGACAAGGGTATGTACATGTTCCTCAAGAAAACCAATCACTTCTTCGTCGCAATGGACGATCTTTCCACGTGTTCTATTCCCGGCGGGCGATTCCCTTTTACTAACTTGTCATCAATTGCTAGTTCTCTAGCGATCTCACCACCTGTGCTGCCCTTTCTTGCCCATATTGATCACATGAAACCAATCATTCTAGTCACGACCATCTCCAACCCATGCAAACTAAAACACACCCAAGACTTGGGCTCCCAATCGATAAATACTTAGGTCCACCTTGTTGATCTCCTTCAACCCTCCTATACAACCTCTGATCTTCCTAGTAAATTTGTGCGCTATTGTTGTCCACAAACACTACTGGAGATCCCC
>NC_041383.1:788794856-788816995 GCF_002162155.2 Triticum dicoccoides
CCTTCTATTCTACCTTGTAGTGCAAATGAAATGTGTTTACAAGGAATGCGCAAAACAGCAAAACCACTGGGAGAGGCGTTATGGCTCCCTGGAGCATATGCTCCCAGATGAACAGTACAGTAAAAATGTATAAAAAAAACTGAAATGCTTTATAGATGTTTGTGTTAGTGTCGCAAGCATGCTGGACAAATTTCATGTGAAACGAAGCAGCAGTGTTCCGTCGGTGGAAAAAACAAAATTGGGGTGACATTTGGTCTTCAATTTGTTTACTTTTTGCACAAGCGAAACTGCTTAAAAATTTTGCCTCAAATTTGCAGGTATCATTTGGATGTGACCAAGACCACATAAAGTTTTTGTCTTAATTATTTTAACATATAAAAAATTATTTTTGGGCCCGGGAGCATGTACTCTGAGGAGCCAAATTGAATTTCTGCAAAACGACCGTGCTAGTAGGGCGGCTATCAGGACACTTTCAATTGTTCATGTCACCCCACCACACCTTCGTTGTTCGGCACTAATCGCCCACCTCATGCGTGCTCTATTCCTAAGTGGCGATGACCACAACGACCAGGGCTACAGTTCACCAGTTAGCTAGGGATTCACCAACAGAGAAGTGCACCGCTAGAGTCTGCACGCGCCGCGTCAACGAAGCACGGTCCTTCACGATTTGCATGAGGCTGGAGTGCTAGATAGAGTATAGTGGGCTGTTAGCTTTCGGTTTGCGCCGTATATTCGTATTCAAGAGGACCAGACTGACAGTACGGCAACTTAAATGCTCTCTGGTGGTGATGTTCAAGGCAGCGGACGGGCGGTAATAAATAAGAGGGACGATCTCATCGTGGCGTAGTAGACGCAGAATAAACTGTCTTTTTACTCAGAACATATCTCAGGCTGGTCACAATGGGCAAGAACATAAGCTAGTAACTTACACACTTCCCTAGACTATGTTACTACCTCCATAGTGGGTAGGAACATCTATGTAGTACTCCCTCCGTTCCAAAATAGATGACTCAACTTTATACTAAAGTTAGTATAAAGTTGAGTCATCTATTTTGGAACGGAGGGAGTATCATGCAAGGATGTATTTATTAGGTTATAGACTCATTGTTTCTTGAAGTGTGTGATGTTCCAGTAACTTAGCTAGTTACCACAAGCACCTCTCTCTTCATTAAATATGTGCCACATAAGCAAAGTTGTATTGGAGTGTGTGATGTTACTTCTAAATTTTTCCCCATTGTGACCAGCCTCATGCTTGTTGTTTCGGTTGTTAGAAGGATGAATGTAACCACGTCGGGGAATTAACTTTCAGTTGAGATTTTAATTCACGTTTTGTTAAGCCAGAAGCAGTGTCGCGGTGCGCATGAATGAATTATCAAACCATGCAGAGCGAGTCGTGCAAAAACTCGACCGACATCATGTCAGGAAGGCAGCTTTCACACGCGGAAGTGGTAAAGCCAACTACTTGTGTTAGCCATTAAATGGAGCAGAGCACATCCCCACCGCTTGTGTTAGCCATGTACCGCACGGGGCGAGCGCACCTAGCCAACGTGGCCATGTATTCATCTATATAAAATGTGTATGTTGTCTTTGTCATTCCGAGCACTTTTTAATGCGCGCATCACCTCGCCCAGACGTGCGGCAGAATAATTGCGTCCAGATGCCGCTGCGTGCACGGCGTCCGCTCTCTTCGCCAACACTTCTAAAGGAAGAGCAGGCTATACGGTGGGACTTTCCCATGGGCTAAATGACAACTATCGGTGAAGAGGACACCAAGAAATGGCATCGAGAGGCAGGCGAGTCAATGTCCAAGAAGGTACTAAGATGGAGGAAGATGGTGGAGAGTGGGGTAGTGGTACAGTTGGTACCATGCACACACTATCGCCCCAATGCAAGTTAGTAAAGGAGATAAAAAATCATATCGTTTACGGAATCGTAGATATTTTCTTCTGTCGCGATGACACGGAAGAAAATATTGGATGCCAAAATGAAAAAAATACTCTTTTAGATGGAAAAGAAAATATTGTACATGAAAAAAGGGGGCAAGAGAGAGAGGAGCATGAAGATGTGTTTTGGATAAGTACGCACCTTGCACATTTGGACCCACGGTGCTACATGGTGTTCCCATCGTCCCATGATCCGATCCCTTTCCTAGGGGTGGCGGCGGCCTCGCATGTGGCGATGATTTCCGCCAGATCTGCCATGATTTTGGCACGACTTGCGGCGGAGAGCTGTGTGGTGACCGTTGGACTAATGCACACCATGGCTTGGGCTCGCAAGTGGCGGCTAGATCACGAGGGTGGGGTGACGGAGTGGATTTATATCCATCTTGGGGCTAATCGGAAGGCGTGCCAACGGTTGTGCCATGAATATAGGTGAGAAAAAGAGAGAGGATTCGGGGAAAATGTCTCTGACGACTCAAATTTGAGTAGAGGGGATAAGTTTCGAGGTGTAGCTCCTCGAATATTTGAATATTTGAGGTAATGGTTGGTTATGTCCTTAACTCCTCAAACCATTATTTTTGGAGAAGAGTTATAGATGTTCTCACTCTTCCTAGTGTTTTTGAAATGCCCATGCAGCGAGATCCGGCTGCACTATACTTTCATGATATTTAATTATTTTGAACATGATTTATTGTAAAGTGGGCCTTTGCACATTAATTTTGAGGTGTGTCTTTTCTATGCATGTTTACATGATGAGATGACACGTGTGCATGTTAAGAGAAATAGGTTAGTGAAGACTATCTATTTGGATATAGAAGATTGGGGTAGTCATATTATTAAATGACGCTTTTAGCAGGTTTAGTCTAGTTAATATTTGATAGTAACATCATAAATATCTCTGGACCACTCCATCTGAAAATTAAAACTTCATATCACGGTTTACACGAGTAGTACAATACAAAATGGTTTGCTCACTCATCATCCGTGTCTATCAACTATGTATCTTCATCAATTGGTTGTTACCATTTCTCGGATTTGCATTACAGTCTGTCTATATTGTGTGGTTGTGCAAAAAGGATGAATAGTTAGATTGTGAAGGAATGTTGATTGAGTTGCTCAAGAAAGATAAAGTGCAAGTTTCGAAAGGATAAAGCATATATTGTTTGTTATACTAATGGATACCTTTAGGTCCACAAGTTAGTCTTTCCGCATTTTCGCCTCGTGACACAACTCTTTAGTCAAGACAATAGTTGCTCCCTACTCCATCCCATCCGATGAGCTCATCGCCCCTCCCCCAACAAGCTGGTACCGTCATACCCTCTTGCTATTACCCTCTCCTGGCAAGCTAGTACAGTCGTACCCGCTTGCAATCACCTGGCATCTGTCTCTTCTACTAAATGTGGTCGTTGATGCTCTCACCACCTTCTTGTTCTTCCTCGCTCCCATTTACCCTTCCCAAAACCAACATGCCAAGCCATGCTTTGCGTTGCCCTCTTTCAAGCCCACATCATCAAAGACCATTACTCCCATGTAGTAAACATTCTCGGTTGGATCCCCTTCTACCCTACCTACACAACCCGCAGTCTTCGTAGACCCTTTCAGAACTTTTCTTTCGCCCAACATATACACTGTAGTACTCCATGGACCCCATTCAACGCGTCCTACATATATCCCCAATAAACCCTTGAGTACTACCTCTATGTTGATGTCTCTTCAGTAGAAACTGAAGCCAAGGAAGCAACACACACATGTAAGGATGACGACACATGTATTCGAACACGCAATTAGAAGATAGCAAGATCCCACTCCCTCAGCACCACCCGCCAGAAAATGGCATATATTTAAAGGAAAGCGCCAAATGATGACAAGGGTATGCTAGAGGGGAATCTATCGCCATTCAACGGCGCTTTCAAGCACTCACGCGGGCCAGACCAAAACTATAGTCTCGACGACACTCTTGTTCCTTCAACATGCTCTCTTCTCATCAGAGGACAAGAACGGCTAGGGTTATGTCCAATCAAGCCAACATTTGAGTGATTGACCGAGACTTCCAGCTTTCGAAGGAAGAGTAGCAAGCGGTGATGGAAGCCCATGTTTTGAGGACAACTACGTGCAAACGCAATGGTTTTGACATGTGGGTCGGTACCCGAGATGAACTAAGTCGGAGGGAGGGGGCAAGCTCAAGGGTTGCTACTTCTTTTTGAACATGCAATTAGAGGCTAGCAAGAGCCCATTCCCTCACCGTCACTCACAAAAATGGCATATATATAAAAAGGAAAGCGCCAAATGACGGCAAGAGTATGCTAGAGGGCCGGGGATCTTTCACCTATCGACGGCGCTTTCAACCGCTCACGCAAGCCGGGCCAAAACTATAGTCTTGACGACACGCTTGCACCTCCCGCATGCTCTCTTCGCATGGGAGGACATGAACGGCAAGTGCTTTCACATTGTTGTTGTATTATTATTTGAATTTAAACATTTGCTGTTTAGAAGATGATTGATGTATTGTGATTTACCCATTTATATATGATTCTATTCAGTTTATATTGTTGAAAATCATCAATTTGCAAATCTTTGGAAAATTTTGCAGGACGACTTTACAGGAGTTGTTCCAACGGAGGCCTCGCGGCACCGCAATTTTTTTTAGGGGCGGCCGTAATATCATATTTCCGGGGCGGGGTTTTAGCGGAGCTGCTAGAGTTGCTCTAACTCCTCAAAGCACATATAACTTTTTGAAGAAGAGCTATAGATGTTCTCACTCTTCCTAGTGTTTTTGAAACGCCAAGACCCTTGTTCTCTCTCCTCCAAGGCGACAAAATGCTGGACTTTGTAAAAACTTGTCTGCTTGGTGCGGTTCAACCAGCATTCCATACTTTGAAAAGTTTTCACATGTAAACATCAAACAGAATTGCTGGTCTGGTCTGCATCAACGAATCCCCAATTTCAGGCTTATGATGATCCCGTTATCCGACCATATATTTTTGTGCAGCTGAAGCTATCTATCATCCAGCCTCAGTTCAGGTCAAAGTCAGACAAGCGAGGGCCGGGGCCTGGAAAGGGAAGGCTTCGATCGACGCCGCACGTTTTTTTTTCCCTTGGGCCGGCCGTTGGTATTGATTGGCGCCGTGGCGAAGGACGCCGGTTGCGTGGCGCCGTGGCGGCGAACTGTAGCGCTAGCCCGCGCCGCGCCCGCGGGCTCGCCCATGGTAACTCGTCGCTCCTGCCCAGCCGCGGGCACATGCGCTGCACCAGCACCTGGTTTGGTGGCCGTTACCTATATGCACTCATCCATTCCGCTGCCAGCACGACACCCAACCGAGGTGATCGTCCGGGCTCCGGCCAGGACACACGAACAGCAAGCCCGGCGGGAAGTAACACGTGTGGCGCACCACCAGACCAGACCAGACGGTTAGGTTGGTGCGCGCAGGGGAAAACGTCTCTGTGTCTACCCGGCAAAGCGAGTGACGTGCACTGCCTACTGCTCCCTCCCTCGCCTGGGATGTTTTTGGTTGGCGTTCACGCTAAGCAGCAGCAAAGGGGCGTTTTTTTTTTTTTTTGCGAGGAAGCAAAGGGGCGTTTAGAGCTGACAAATCATTAGAGTATGGCGAAATGCATGCATGTTTACCACGCCGGTGTCGACCAACCTGGGTGCGGACCCGTCGATCATGCGGACATCTTGTGGTGTGGTGTGGATCATTTTTCTATTTTGAACTGGTAGTATTAGGATCATTTTTAAACGGTGATGATTAGTGCATCGGAAGAAGATTTATCACCCTGATCTGTCAAGAAAAGAATAGACTCGCAGCCCGTACCGGCCCTGTACTTTGGCATGTGACAGTAACTCGTCCTTTCACAGGTGTGAACCTGCGTCGGGTAAAGTCGAAGTCGATGATATCTTTCTTTGCATGTTCTGTTTGTGTATATAATGTATGACACCCCATCTGCACATGAGGTACACGTGAGATTTACGCGTGGACAAATTGCGATTTTCTCTCATGGTCCACCCCTATAGAGGGAAAATAATCTTGAGCGGGTGGGAAACACGGAGGGCCTGACTTGTGGGCCTCGAATTATGTCTTTTTGCACTACTAAGAAAAAGCCTATACACAGAATCTTACCAGCAGCGCGCTTTAAAAAACGGCGCTGCTGCTACTTAGCAGTAGTGCGCGCCGACAAGACGCGCTACTGAAATAAATGTAGCAGTAGTGCTGCCCAAATAAGTTGCGCTATTGCTATAATTGCCACAACTCCGCCGCCAAGGTAGTTATAGCAGCAGCGCGTTAATACAAAGAGCGCTACTGATACAGATTATAGGAGTAGCGCCTTCTCTCAATGCCCGCTAATGCTAAGTTTACTACAAAATTTTAGTCCCACCTCCCTCCGCGAAAAGGGTTTTTACCACCTTAAATATGTTATTTCTCAAACTATCACAACCACTTGGTCTTCACTGAACTCTACGTGTAGAATTTGTGGCCGCAATATGAGTCTTCTCCGGTTTCTAAACCGATGAAGACTCATATTGACAATTCAGATTGTACACAAAAAGATCATTGATGATCAATATATTTTTTATGTATATTTTTATATGTTTACACATAGCAGTAGCGCGTTTTGGTTGAAAGGCGCTACTACTAGGTCGTTTAGCAGTAGCGCGTTTCTGTATAGCGCGCTACTGCTAAGCCATTCTATCTTCCCCAAATGGCCACCCCTCATTCTCCTCTCTCCACTCACACTCACACTCACTCGATCTCCCCCCTCAATCGCCCCGCGCCCGCCCTCGCCCCCGCCGGCCGCCGTCGTCTACCCCTCCTTCCTCTGCGCCGCCGTCACCTCCTCCTCCTTCCTGGACTCGGTAATCCTTCGCCGGCCACCCTCCTCCCTGCCCCTCCTCCTAGATCCGCCCTCCCTCCACTCCTCCGTTCGCCGCCGGCCGGCCCCTCCTCGCTCCGTCTTCCTCCTCCGTCCTCCTTTCTCCTCCCTCCTCCAGTCGCCCCTCCTTCTCCCTCCTCCCTCCTCCATCCACAACCCCTCCTCCCTGCTACAGTATGATTTAGTAGGCTAGTTCATATGCAACATTTTGATTTAGTTGATATGATTTAGTTTATTTAGTAGGCTAGTTGATTTAGAATATTTTGATTTAGTTGATTTAGTAGGCTAGTTGACTTGCAACATTTAGAGAGAGAGATATGATAGTTGATAGTTTTTAGTTGATATGATTAACTAATTAGTAAAAAGTTAGACATAGTTGATAGTTTTTAGTTGATATGAACCTCTGGTCATATATAACACTTTGACATAAGATAGTTTCTAGGGTTTTTGTGTTCCTCACAGTAGTTGTTTCTTTATGCTATATTGAAGTTGGCGTACCACTGTTTTTGTTATATATTCTTGTTATATGGCAGTTCTTGTTATATGTAATGTCCGTTGCTAACCTCATATCATCTTATATGTTAATTTTAGTTACTAAGCCTGAATATTCTGTTTTCTGATTAAGATCGATGCATTGAGAACTTTATGTTATTGTTTTCCTTTCCTGTGAAGTGGATCGTTCATCTTTGCTCATATTGCTTTAGGAAAATGGCGCAACCACCACCACCACCACCATGTCGACTGTGCAAGTCAAGGTACGCCAGCAGCCCTGCAAATGGCAAGGTTTTCGGCATCTACTTCCAGCCGAGTTTTTGTCATGCGGCGGTAAGAAATTATATGAAAATGTAACAACTATTTTGTTTTTAGTGTTGGCATTAATGCATTACGTCATTTTGCTTTGTTTACACAGATCGTCCGATGTAATGTGCGGTTGAAATTCAACAAGCTGACAGGAGACACTGTGACCTTTGACGCTCCTGGGGGCCCTACACTATGGAGGCGAGAAATGACACAATATGTCGCGGATTGGAGGAGGTGGATGGGCCCGTTTCCTCACCCGCATGTGTGTTACTGGTGGTGAGTTGATCAGCTTCTCCTTCAGAGCAGAAATACCCAAGCTGGCTGTCATTTATATCAACAAGGCGGAAGATGATAAAGATGATGAAGATGATTAGGACCCACTCGACGAAGATGATTAGAACCCACTCGATGAAGATGATGAGGACTCACTTATGAAGCCATCGTAGCTCAAAGAATGAGGTTGAGCGAGAAGGAGGTGTGCAACCTATGGTACATAATTCCGCCACGTGATGACTTTGTTGGGGTGCCATTCGTGACCTGCCTGACAAGTACCATGGTCGATCGACATGATATGGTATGTTATACTAACTGTAGTATATATATATATATATATATATATATATATATATATATATATATATATATATATATATATATATATATATATATATATGCTTTAATGTAGAGTCCGATACATGCTTATTAGTGTAGAATCCAAGAAACTATTAATAGTGTAGATAATCCATATATACTTATTAGTAGAATTTATGCTTAGTAGAAATGTGCAGTAGTGTGTCTTTTGTTAGTGTAGAAATATATACTTAGTAGAAATATATTTGGAAGAGTGTGTGCGAGGTTACTTATTAATTGATATGTTTTTCTTATTCAGAAATTGCCAAAGAGCCTATCTGTGAGGTGTGGTATCGAGCCTGATGAAGAATGCTCAGCTGGAATACGCCTTACCGCAAGGGGCTCCGTCACCACCTGTACTTACGACGTGGACACGGACGGTCACACACACTTAAACTCGATTGGATGAAAGAGATTCCTCGTTGGCAAGAATCTTCGTGTTGGACAAGCCATCCTAACTACTACCAGGAACACCCACCGCCCAGGCTTGAGGATGATGATCGTCATCGATATCATTTAGAACTACATATGTGTGTGTGGCTGTATGACTACCTAGTACTGCTTATCATATGTGCTATATTTATGTGAGGATGCATGTTAACTATATATGAAATTGTTATCTAGTACTACCTAGTACCTATAATGCTTTATGATACTGTATGACTATATGATATTGTGGTTAATGATATTGTTATCTGGTATATGTGAAATTGCAGTTTATTGAAACGGGGTACGAAACGGGTAAAAATGATGAAAGACACAGCAGTAACGCGGGGATAAAAAAACGCTACAGCTACTTAATAGTAGCGCGTTTCAGAAAAAACGCTGCTGATATAGTCAATAGTTGTAGCGCGGGTAAAAACTGCGCTACTACTAACTGTTAGCTGTAGCGCCGTAGTAGTAGCGCGGCTACCCGCGCTGCTGATAACATCAAAACCCATGCTACTACCAGGATTTTTCCTATTAGTGTTGTATTGTCATCATAAAAACATGGCCGCCTAGCCATATCTATACCTTTTGGGCAACCTTTTTTTCTTTTTTTAGCAACTAAAGCGACATTCTTGTCAATCTCACAGATTCCTCATTTTCGCATCATACAAACAATATATAGCCAGACTGGCATGAGTGGTTGAGTACATGCAAATCCGTGAGATAACAATCTCGTTCATTCGTATGCTGATGTGACAAACGACTAGACTCGAACGATGAGCGAGCAGAACGTACGTGCTGGAACATGCTTTGACTAGCTCATGCGGAACATGATTAAGAGATATTTATTGGACTTTGATCATTATTACTAGCTAGACTAAGATCACCGATCAGCACTTCTCAGCCGCTGCTATCTCTCCGTGACATGTGATTGATTGATCTCCGGCACACAAGCATCGATCTGTGTCGCGCTTCTCCACGAAATAACAGAAATAAAATGAGGGAGGGAGAACTGGCTGTGGCTGCTACAGAAATTGTGAGGCGCGCACTGAGCCGTGTTATGGAATATCTTCAGTACTTCACTACTAAGGGAAAGCAACCAACTAGAACAAAATGGCAGCCGCCGAAGGAAGATGTTCTGAAGGTCAACATAGATGGATCATTTTTACCGGGGGAATCCTATGGATGCTGGGGCGTCGTGGTCCGAGACGCCTCTGGAGATGTTATAGCCGCGCATGCAGGACGAGGGGAAACATTTCAGATGCCTTCGGTGCGGAGGTCAGCGTTATGGCAGCAGCGATCGACGTAGCAACAGGCCTTGGAGCCATCAGAGTCATTTTTGAAACAGATTGTCAGCTGCTGGCGGAAGCGCTTGATCCTCGGGAGGTGGACTCATCTCCATACGCCGTCGTCATCGAAGACCTCAAGCTGCAGCTCAAGCTCTGTTTCTCTAGTCTAAGAGTGTATCATCGTAGACGTGAGGCCAATTCAATAGCTCATGAGCTAGCTTCGATAGGCCATTTATGTTCTCCAAACACCAGTTTTAGCTGGAACACTGATGTACCGCCCCAAGTGGTTGTTTGTGTCTCTGCTGACAGGCCGGGGCACCATTAATCTATAAAGCTCTGCTTTACTCTAAAAAAATATGGTTTGCACTCAACCACGGTTCACGCTGCAGGACGGGGCTACTGTCACGTGCATGCCAAGCGCACACACGCGCACACACACGTACAATTAGTACGGGCTGCCACCGCTGTTATCGAGTGTCCGCCGACTAGTAGTACCAGTACCATCCTACAGACACTGGAGTTAGGATGTACTCCCTCCGTCCGGAAATATTTATCATTAAAATGAATAAAAAAAGATGTATCTAGACATATATTGGTTCTGCATACATCTTTTTTATTCATTTTAATAATGATAAGTATTTTCGGACGGAAGAAGTACCGCCTATGCACATGGTGAAGCGTGCATGGACATCAGCCACGCATGTTTACGTACATGCGATCGAGGCTGTTTAGGAGCTAGGTAATACTACTAGCTAGCGCACCTAGATCATGCCGACGCCAGTAATAAAGGTGTGAAAAACATGTATCCTACAGTATCATTTAATAATCTGAGGGGCGAACTTTTTGTAAGCTCTAATCCTTTAACCTTCTGCTTACCGTGAACGCCACCCAAACGCTCAGGCGAGGCTTCCTTGCCGGGCAGAGCAGGGAGGCGTTAACCGACGTCCTCTGACGTGATGCAGGATGCAATTAGGTCACTGACATGTGGGCCCCCGGCAGATGGGTCCACATGTCGGTGACTGAACTGCACACTGTAGTACGTCAGACAATCCCTGTTTGTTAACCGACCGGTCTGGTAGTGCGCCACACGTGTCACTTCTGGCCAGGTTCGTTGTTCGTCGTGTGTTCGGAGCTTGGCCAGAGGCGCCCGTCCTGTGCACTTGCTGTAGACGATGTCATGCGATCGATACCTGCGGCACCATGAGACGGGCAAACGCAAAGCAACGCCATACCAACCAGGTGATCAAGCCACACTTCGCTTGGGCAGCGCACATTCGGAACCTTCCTTTCCTAGCGGCCTCGCCTCTCTTCCCTGTGTTGTGCAGTTCGGCCGTCAACTTTGACCTGGAGGGGCTAGAGAGGATGACTTGATCCAGGTCAAGCTGCACACAACGTATATATGGTGAATGAGACGGAGTTAATTAGGGCATCTCCAACAGCAACCCGCAAATTTCCTCCCGCATCCGTCGCGGACGGGGGTACCAGTCCTGAACATCATGGCCGTCTCCAGGAATTTGAGCCCCCGTGCGGAATACAAAACAGGGCCTTTCTAGTTCAATTTTCACAAATGTTCGAATTCAATTAACTTCTAAATTTCTATTCATATTCATTTTTTAACCAACATACCTTTCATTATATTCTCGCCCTTCTCTTCTTGATGGAGGCATATCAACAAGACGGAGGCCTTGTAGTGTGACTAAGGGTGTGTTTGGTTTCAATCATCAAGTGGAATGGCATGGGTTGGACCAGTGACTGGGCCTCGTTCCTGCATTTGGTACATAGCTGGAATGGGAACCAGGTCCTTCCCACCGAGCGAATATTCCGCCGGTATCCGGAACGCGTCGATACCTCCAAATCGGAGGAATCACGCGGAACCAGTCGCTCGTTCCTCTCACTCCGCAGAAACCATGTCGCGTCTCCTCTCTGGGTTCGCCTCCCCGTCGTCTCTCCCTTCCCTCCCTCTGCTCTCTCACAACGGCAACGCTCCCATCTAGGTAGCAGACCTGGCAACAACCGGCGGAGGCCGGTGGTTGCTGGCGGCGGCCTGACCTGCAGGGGGGCGGCTGCAATTTTCAGGCGAAGGCCAGATCTTCTGGCGAGCGGCGGCGGCCTGATCTGTTTGTGGGTGGCGGCGGCCTGATCTGCTGGTGGGTAGCGGCGGCTTGATCTGCTCGTGGGCGACGGTGTACTGACCTGCTGGTGAGTGGGCGGCCGATTTGTTGGGGGCGGTGACTGACCTGCTGTCCTGCTGGTAGCGACACGCATGGACCTGGGAAGAGGAGCCTGGTGTGCTGTTGTTCATCAAGACTAGCAGGCGAGCAACTTCTCGTTCTTCCTCCGATCTGAAGCTTTACTTCAGTAGACTAATGGAGGCAGACAAGCAGTGGGAGATCGCTAATGGAGGCAGAGTAATCATTAATCATTGAGGAGTTTGACCGTGGCTTTGGTGCAAGAGGAAATGGTTGTAGATATTTTTTATGTCATTCTTATTATGCTTTTTTAATGTACCTTGTCAAAATGAACCAATTCCATTATATTCCATCCCTCCAACCAAACACTGAAATGTAACCATTCCATGCCATCTATTGTCTCCAAACAAACACAGGAACGGAACCGACCTATTCCAGTGGAATGGAACCATGACATTCCATTCCACTTTGTTCCGGAACCAAACACACCCTAAAGCAAGCACTTTATCCATGAGTCTGAGTCCACTAGACCCAAGTCCTCAATTACCTAGGTAATTATTAAAGAAAACGCTGTTTTGTTTGAAATCTGAAGCTAATTAAGTTTCTGGGATCGATTCATTCAGATTTACAACCATCCAATCTTGTTTCAACATGTTCACCTACCAATTTACCTCCCTCAATGATGTCCGGTCAGCGCGGTCCAGACGATTGTGGAAGGTTTGCGGGTCCATCTTAAAGATGTCCTTAGCAACATGATTACAAGCCTGAAGACCGGCAACTTGATGTTCACAAGACGGAGAGGTGGGCACGAGTTGATAAACATGACGAGCGAACACTTTGATAAGCTCGTGCGAAGTGAACGGTATCTTTGACGATCTTTTTTCCTTGAAATGAGCCATAAGATATTTATGATGCTATTAACTAGATTAGGACCAGTGATTAGTCCTCAACCACTGAGACGACACTTGATTGATCTGCGGGCACACAGCACAAGCTTGTGGTCGTGCTTTTCCACGGCTCATCGTACACCAACAGTCCTGCTAGGTGCAAAGCTTGCACCCAACCGCAGTTCACACATGTGACAGGACCAAGTTACCGTTCACACTGATGAGTTAGTGTCACATCATGCCTAGTACAGTGTCGGTGCGGGTTACCACCCTTGTAGCACAGCGATATAGAATC
Source organism: Triticum dicoccoides (assembly GCF_002162155.2). Lineage (NCBI taxonomy): Eukaryota > Viridiplantae > Streptophyta > Magnoliopsida > Poales > Poaceae > Triticum > Triticum dicoccoides. The sequence continues at coordinate 788,808,186 of NC_041383.1, forward strand.
TTGGCCCGATGCACTAATCATTGTTTAAACGATCCCATCTCATGGGAAAATGGTACAACTACGGAGTACGGTCATTCTCCAAGCTTATTCTTCCTTCTCTACAAAATGTATTGTGTTGCACAGCCTATTCTTCCTTCTCTACACGATGCACTCATCATGGTATCCCATCTCATGAAAAATTGTATAACTACGGAGTACCAGGTCATCTAGGGTGAATTTGCATGGACGCCAGACAAACAACCAGTAGTGCGTTAGTTTCGCCCACACGATCACAACCCGATCAAGGCTGTTGCTAGCTAATGGCTCACCACCCGTGTAGTAGCATCCAGTAGCTAGCGCACCTAGGTAGATAGATCATGTCGACGCCTGTGTGTGTGGAAAACATGCATGCACTTTGCCATAGTGCTCTAATGATTTCCGACCTCTTGTAACCCCTTGGCTGCTTACCGTGAACGCCACCCAACAACAACCCATGCGCCGGAGGGAGGGAGCTAGCAGAGGCAACGGCGCGCCGGAGGCAAGGGCACGTCGCTTGCTTTGCCGGGCAGAGAGACGGTTCTCTTCCCCGCGCGACCCAACGGTCTGGTGATGTGGTCTGGTGGAGCGTCACACGTCTTACTTCCGGCCGCGCGCGTTCAGCTGGTCGTGTATCCCGGTGCCCAGACGCGCCCGTTCCGCATGAACCATCTGGTCAAAGTCTTGCCGCCATCCATCACCCGCGGGCTGTGGCTCCGCGTCTGCCCATTCCGCAGCACCATTCCCGGGCAAGCATCGCATGGCACAACACCCAGCACCAACTTATCTTTTTTGTTGGGGCGGGCGAGCCGACGGGCTGGTAGCCCTACAGTTCGCCACCACGCGATCGGCCGGCCTTAGCTTTGGCGCCACGCTGGGCGCCGGAGCCTTCCTTCGCTGAACTCTTCCTCCCCCGTGTTCGCCCGTCGACTTTGACCAGATGAATGGAGGCTGGACGATAGCTTGAGCTGCACACGACATGTGCCAGAATCAGCAACGGGATCATTATACGCCTGAAACTGTGGGTTTGTTGATGCAGACCAGACCGGCCCATTCGTCTGATGTTCACACAGCAGGGAAAGGTGCGTCCGTGTGGAGCGTTCTAAAGTGCGTAGCCCTTGGTTTAACTGCATCAGGCTGACAAGTTTTTCAAAGGTCAACGTTTCATTGCTTCAGAAAAAAAAATAGTCAGCGCTTCAAGAAAACTAGGATAAGCACATGTCATAAAATATGTTCGCCAATTTGGCATTTAAAATAACCAACCAACCTAGAGTCATTCCTTTCCATACACTGTATCACACACAAATACATTCAGTTAAATATCACAATCATCACAGCCAAGGATCGCTGTTCCCTTTTCATTCTTTAATCAGGTGGAGTGTGGTAAGCTAAGAATGTTCTTATCATCATCTTGCATGTGCTAAACAATCAGATATCTTCTAGGGGAGTCTCCCACAGTGCTGAAAATGTACTAGTAACTTGTTGTGTCACGCAAGACCAAACCGATTTTGGTATAGCTAAGCTGGTTTCGAATGCCAGCAAGGTGGCAACCTGGTGCCGGATATTGATCGTAAAGTTCTTTCATAGCTCGAGCTCCACAACACCTTCTATCTGGACCTTCAGTTTGCCTTGTGATACGTGCAGTTCAGGCCATGTATCTGTTCGCTGTTTTATCATTAGGAGGAGCTGTCCTGTCTACGTAAACAGTAATACAAAGCACGAGCACCTGCTGGAGCGGCGGGTCTGTTTGTCGTATGCTAGGTTCTGGCACTAGCCTGCCACAGCTGGTTGCTTTGCCCTGTTTGCCAGCGATTAAAAAAGGATGGGACGGTGCATCATTCTGCAGCTGACCCGGCAGACAGAAATAAAGAGACAAATCCTACAGAAAAAAATGTAGTAAGTTTTTGAGTGATTGAGAGAAGCTGTGTGGGCATTCCACAAGAAAAAAAAAATGGATTGAAGAGAGACAACGTTGTGACGGTGAGAGAGAACTTTTGGAAATAAAATACTATGAGAAAGAACACTTTTCTAAAAGAGAGATAGCGCTTGTGTTAGTGAGCTTTTTTTACATAAATGAGAGACACCATTTGTCAAGAGAAAAGTCTTTGCTCTGGAAGTGAGCGAGAGATTGTATGCATGCAGATTTCATTTGCATGTAAAGAATCTTTGTGCATGAGAGAGAGGTGTTGTCAGAATTTCACGTGGGTGTAGTGTTGGACAGAGAGAGGCAGGGCCGGTCACGGGCATGAGAATCAAGCACTAATTTCACTGACACCTGCTGCAGTTTTTTAACACTATGCACATATCCCAATGCAGTGGATGCTATACTGAACGGTCAAGATATAGGGTACCGTGGAGCTCCAGCTACAAAAAACTGCACTCGATATTGATCCGGTCAGCTCCGTAGACCAGAGCTGCAAGATTCATAGCAGACTTCTATGTGGGGCACACCTACACCCATAGGATTTGGACAGAAAAATAAAGACCTAACTTTACTCAAAACAAGGGAGGAAATGAATCTAATGTGCTTGACATTGGAACATAATAAGATAAGAACAAAACCTAGCTTCATCAACAAAGAAACGGAAAATGACTTAACGAAAAGACAGAAAATTCGCTATGAAATAGGAATCCAGGTGCAGTGTGTATGCTAGTATCGCATATTTGATAAGTTTTGCTAGCACACTTGTCATTAATTTATGCTTCATTGAAGATATTCCAAAATTGCTCATTAGTCCAATAGATGACATAGTTTCTTAATGCATGGCGGCCCACAAGTTGGGCAAACAGGCCACCGCCCTGAGCTCCGGGAGTGGAACTGCGGAAGCCTTTGCCAATATGATATAACTATGTAATATGCGTTACACAAACAAGTCTCACGAATTAAATAAATAATAATAAAATAATCAACCTACAGTAGCAAGACCACTCACCATGGACCAACAGAGTGCATCATATTGGACTAAACCACTCCCAAGGTAGGCTGACTATTTTGATAGGAGGCTAGCCTCTCTTCAATGAACCCTATTGTCTTTCATGCTACCTTAGCTAGTCTCTTTATGGTCCATGGGTATTGATTCCCGTATTTAATTTCATATGATTGGCTGTCATGCCCTGTACATAGTTTGTATCAGTATATACCCCAATTTCATAAATCATGTATTTCCTTTATAAAATTATGACTACATTGTGTTTACTTGAGAAACAGTTGGGAGCACCTGTATATGAAGTTAATACCATGTGCATATAAGATAATCAAATTGTACATGTGAAAAGGTAATAGAATTACAATCAAATCGCAACCTTTTGATGTTCATTTCTATTGTTGCACAAAGTACACAACACACACTCACATGCGTGGGTGATTACCATGTGATTAGTGAATTCACAGGAATATGAAAGGCACATTTTACCATGAATAAATAATAAAGCGATATGCCAACGGTTTGATTATGAACTCTTCATAAACAACTCCCATGCTCTTATAGTTTTTCATTTTGAAATATAACCAATGAACCATACACTAGAAACTAGTAGACCATATACTTAAAATATTTCTATCAAGATATTGGTGAATATTATATAACTCACAATTATATATACAAGACATAATCCTTTTAATTTAGTAACAAAGTACTAGCATAGCTTTTTTAAAACTAACTATGGTTTTGAATCTAGCCTGATGCAAATATCTTTTCCTGCTCGATGTTAGAAACAAACAATAAAACAAAGAGCAACAATCATATTTAGTAATAATATTATATGGTTAATTATATAAGCTATGTTATTTAGAATATAATAAATAATATAGCGTGACCCAATAAATTATAAACAAGTATAAAATTATAGCGTAAATTCTTTTTATATTAAATCATTCGAAACAATAAATGTGGATTAGGAAAATCTCATCATATAGTTAGAATTAAATGACTTATCGAAACCAACTAGTGGAATAACAAGTTATGTGTGCAATTTTTATTGTACTATTAACAGTGCGGTTAATAAGAAATGAACTTAACGGATATGTAGAACCAACATTGCATGAATATGCATGTTCTCATTTTTGTTCAAACTAATTTTCTTTTCCTAAATCAACTCATTTCTGATGGAGCAAATACACAGTTAATATTCAAACACATAACACATTGATACTTCTACATTATTATCATTGCATGACCTAGAAGCAGCATAACACACAAACCTTACATCTACAATATTAGAAACATGTATATAAAACCTCATGAACAACCGAACGTAGTGTGTCCACACCAAATAATATGTAAGCCTTGATAGAAATGAGATCAAGACAGATAAAAAATGGCAAATATGGTAGGGTTAAAGAATCGGAAAGCAGAAATGGTTAGTCATGATAGTAGAATAGCATGGCAACGGACTGCTAGATGATGTAGAGCTTGACTTTCTCAAACGAGCTACGCGGAATCTGTAAATTTTAATAAACATGTTATAAGCAAGCAACTCTCTATTTTGGAGAGTCAAATCGGATCCAACTACATAATGGACATCACACAACAACTACAGAATCCAGTTCAGCCAATTGATGGGAAAACACCCCTAAAAACTTGGTGCTAGGGGATAGGAGCATGGTAGCCTACAAGAATGCATACATCAACTTACATGTGCAGGATAGATAGCAGGGCAAGTCGCACACTTTGTAAACTGATGACATCATAACATTGAAAAGCTTTTTTACAGCTAACATTATGTCAATCACCCTATGTAGATTCTATTTTTGTTGTCCTTCCCTTGTTTGTCTTATTTTCTTTTCCATTCCTTTTCTTCTTTTTTTTATCTTTCCCCACAATTGATAAAACTTTCGTTTTCTTGACACAATAAAAATATAAAGTACAGACGAACCTTGCCGCTTCAGGGTAAAAAAATGAAATCAATATATTAATCTGTTTGTTATGTTGGGAAGTAAGGCTAGGTAGATTCCTGCCCAGGTTTATTAGGTATTTAACCCTTCTCATTATTTAAACTAGTAATAAGCCTCCGATTTATGTATGGTGTAAAACCTGGGAACGAATAATATGGAAACACAATATCGGCATTGTTATTTGGCATAAAAATATCATAGAAGTTCGTTAATTCTTACTTGGTTCCACTATCAGCTCAATCCAATCCTCCTAGCCTTGTTGACAAATTCCATTCTCGTAGGCATGTCGACATATTCCATTAGCACCATTTCCATTTTCCCAGAACTATTCTCTCATCTTCACAAAGATTCCATACAACTACTGAAGCTAAATTCGTACGCCTGTGAACTAAATTCCCAATACATTTTGTAATACTGATATGTTTGAGGCCAAACTTTAGTACATTCCCATGAGTCTTTGGAGTTGCGGTTAAGCTGGGAAAACAATCATGAAAATATAAACTATACAATTTTGAAAACTGCGCATGAAGCTAGTCCATAGCTGTGACCATAGCAGTATGCATATTCAAATTTGCAATCAAGATTTGACAAGACGCGCTAGGAAAGCAATGATCTCAAAATGTTCATGATGGATGAATAATATAGTATACATGAAAAAGTTGACAAATTGAAAAGGCTTCCATGATTGACTGGACAAAATAATATACCTCTCCTCAAATATAACTCGGAGATGAGTTCGTAGGACCTATATGTATACCTCTCAGATATATCCTCCAGGCTCAGGTTCAGGTGTAGGTTCCTGGAAATGAGTTGCAATAAGAAAATCAATGAGAAATTTACTCCCAACAAAGAGAGAAACAACAAAAGCCAAAATCAATGCCGAACTCGTCACCAACATGCTGCACTTACTCCCTAAAAAAACATCCTGCACTTACCGAGACAACATGTCAAATTTTCCTGTCCTCTAATCTGGTGAGTTGACGAGATGTCGTGTGTGGAGACCTGCCTGCTGCAAAGAGCTGTCGAGGGAGGGCACAAAGAGGACCCTTTGTTGGCGAGCAGAGGAAGAGGCAATGCAATCACACATGTATCGATCCAACCATGTATAACTATTCTCGTCGTCAAAATCAATTACAAGGTAATTCAGTAGTACTAATGAACCTGCTATGTCACAAGAACAACTAATTTATTCAGTAGTACATTGGTATTTGATAACACTCTTGGTTGATAAAGAGAATGCAGATAATGGTTTCTTTTGCAATCTTTTACAAGTATAACAAGAAGACGTACTACATCAAAGATAATGGTTTCTTTAACAATCCTTGACGCAGCTTCTTCAGTTGTGTTGAATATATTGTGCTTGTATATTGTGTCGTAGCCCCATCTTCTAGTTTTTCGGTATAGCTAAGGTTGTTGCCCCATCTTGTACATCATACATATGTGCATAGTGCACCCAATCAATGCATTGAGAGTTCACGACCTAAACCTAAGTCTCTACATGGTATCACTTTTCCCTATGATTCTACCCTAGCCGCTGCCGCCGCTGTCATCCCTCCACCGCCACACACCACTGCTACCTTCCCCGCCGTCTCCCATCGACGCCGCTACCTCCCTTCCCACAACCGCCACCTCTCCTCCCACTGCCTGCCCCGCTGCAATGGCCTCCCCGAGATCCTCGGTCTCCTCCGGCAGCAACCCATTCCCCGGTCCAGACGTCACCCTCGTTCGTGATCTCAACATCTTCGAACGTGTTTTGGTGGTCCTTGATCAGTCCAACGCCTCCTACTCCGCCTGGAAGGGGTACTTCTCCTTGGTGTTCCGTGAGTACCTGCTGCACGGTCATGTTGATGGCATCATGAACACTCATCTCATGGTGAACGACGAGGACTGGATGATCCTTGACGCCGCCATCATCCGTTGGTTCTAGCTCACCATCTCCAAGGACCTTTTCCACATGGTGGTGTGCAACGAGGACGACACCCACGCTGTCTGGACCAAACTCAACGGCCTCTTCACCGACAACAAACTTCAGCGCAAGGTCCTCCTTCATGGCAATTACGGGTGCCAACAGCTTGATTCATCTATTGATGATCTTTGCATGTGCTTCAAAAAGCTTGCCGATGAGCTCCGTGATCTTGGCGAGAAGGTCGGTGACGAACTCCTCATCAGCACCTCACCGCCTGTCTCAAGAAAGACTTTGGGAACGCCGCCACCAACCTTACCCTCACCCGGAAGCCAACCTATGCTAAGGTGGTGACGTATATCAAGCTCGAGGTGCGACGAATGAAGATGGCATGGACCCGGGCGATTCACACCGCCCTCACCGCCGGCACCCGCGGTGGCTCAGCGCCGCCTCAGCCGCGCCCTGCGTCGGCCCTTCCGCCCCCGCCCACCTTCCCGCAGGCTCCAACCCCCTTCCCGGTGTAGCAGTCGGCCCCGGCTGCCAATGGGGGTCGCCACAGGGGTAGGCGTGGTGGGCGCAAGCAGCAGCCGCCCACAACACTCAGGGTGGAGCCATCCGTCCAATGTAGCAACAGCTTTAGCCGGCCCCGTGGTACGCCAGACAGAACCCATGGACTGGCCTCGTGCATGCCTACTCCATGCCGGTTCTGAAGGAAATATGCCCTAGAGGCAATAATAAAGTTATTATTTATTTCCTTATGTCATGATAAATATTTATTATTCATGCTAGAATTGTATTAACCGGAAACATAATACATGTGTGAATATATAGACAAACAGAGTGTCACTAGTATACCTCTACTTGACTAGCTTGTTAATCAAAGATGGTTATGTTTCCTAACCATAGACAAAAGAGTTGTTATTTGATTAACGGGATCACATCATTAGTTGAATGATCTGATTGACATGACCCATTCCGTTAGCTTAGCACCCGATCGTTTAGTATGTTGCTAATGCTTCCATCATGACTTATACATGTTCCTATGACTATGAGATTATGCAACTCCCGTTTACCGGAGGAACACTTTGTGTGCTACCAAACGTCACAACGTAACCAGGTGATTATAAAGGTGCTCTACAGGTGTCTCCAAAGGTACTTGTTGGGTTGGCCTATTTCGAGATTAGGATTTGTCACTCCGAATGTCGGAGAGGTATCTCTGGGCCCTCTCGGTAATGCACATCACTTAAGCCTTGCAAGCATTGCAACTAATGAGTTAGTTGCCAGATGATGTATTATGGAACGAGTAAAGAGACTTGCCGGTAACGAGATTGAACTAGGTATTGGATACCGACGATCGAATCTCGGGCAAGTAACATATCGATGACAAAGGGAACAACGTATGTTGTTATGCGGTCTGACCGATAAAGATCTTCGTAGAATATGTAGGAACCAATATGGGCATCCAGGTCCCGTTATTGGTTATTGACCGGAGACGTGTCTCGTTCATGTCTACGTTGTTCTCGAACCGTAGGGTCCGCACGCTTAAAGTTACGATGACAGTTTCTTTATGAGTTTATATATTTTGATGTACCGTAGTTTGTTCGGAGTACCGGATGTGATCATGGACATGACGAGGAGTCTCAAAATGGTCGAGACATAAAGATTGATATATTGTACGACTATATTCGGACACCGGAATTGTTCCGGGTGATTTCGGAGAAAACCGGAGTGCCGGGGGGGTTACCGGAACCCCCCGGGAGAGTTAATGGGCCAGATGGGCCTTGGTGGGAAGAGAGAGGGGCGGCCAGGGTGGGCCGCGCGCCCCCTCTCCCTCTGGTCCGAATTGGACAAGGAGGGGGGGGGGGGCGGCGCCCCCCTTTCCTTCCCCCCTCTCCACCTTCCTTCCCCCTCCTAGTAGGAGTAGGAAAGGAGGAATCCTACTCCTACTAGGAGGAGGATTCCTCCTCCTTGGCGCGCCCCAAGGGGCCGGCCGGCCTT
>NC_041383.1:788817293-788824247 GCF_002162155.2 Triticum dicoccoides
ATAGACACACAAGTTGATCTTCGTGATCGTTCCTTAGCCGTGTGCGGTGCCCCCCTCCACGATATTACACCTCGGTCATATTGTAGCGGTGCTTAGGCGAAACCCTGCGACGGTTGAACATCAAGATTGTCACCACGCCGTCGTGCTGACGGAACTCCTCCCTGAAGCTTTGCTGGATCGGAGCTCGGGGTGCGTCATCGAGCTGTACGTGTGTCAAGAACTCGGAGGTGCCGGAGTAACGGTGCTTGGATCGGTTGGACCGGGAAGACGTACGACTACTTCCTCTACGTTGCGTCAATGCTTCCGCTTTGGTCTACGAGGGTATGTAGACAACACTCTCCCCTCTCGTTGCTATGCATCACCATGATCTTGTGTGTGCATAGGAATTTTTTTGAAATTACTACGTTCCCGAACAGTGGTATCAGAGCCTAGGTTTTATGGTTTGATGTTATATGCACGAGTAGAACACAAGTGAGTTGTGGGCGATATAAGTCATACTGCTTACCAGCATGTCATATTTTGGTTCGGTGGTATTGTTGGATGAAGCGGCCCGGACCGACATTACGCGTACGCTTACGCGAGACTGGTTCTACCGCCGTGCTTTGCACACAGGTGACTAGTGGGTGTTAGTTTCTCCAACTTTAGTTGAACCAAGTGTGGCTACGCCCGGTCCTTGCGAAGGTTAAAACAGCACCAACTTGAAAAACTATCGTTGTGGTTTTGATGCGTAGGTGAGATTGGTTCTTGCTTAAGCCCGTAGCAGCCACGTAAAACTTGCAACAACAAAGTAGAGGACGTCTAACTTGTTTTTGCAGGGCATGTTGTGATGTGATATGGTCAAAACATGATGCTAAATTTTATTGTATGCGATGATCATGTTTTGTAACCGAGTTATCGGCAACTAGCAGGAGCCATATGGTTGTCGCTTTATTGTATGCAATGCAATCGCCCTGTAATGCTTTACTTTATCACTAAGTGGTAGCGATAGTCGTAGAAGCATAAGATTGACGAGACGACAACGATGCTACGATGGAGATCAAGGTGTCGCGCCGGTGACAATGGTGATCATGACGGTGCTTCGAAGATGGAGATCACAAGCACAAGATGATGATGGCCATATCATATCACTTATATTGATTGCATGTGATGTTTATCTTTTATGCATCTTATCTTGCTTTGATTGACGGTAGAATTTTAAGATGATCTCTCACTAATTATCAAGAAGTGTTCTCACTGAGTATGCACCGTTGCGAAAGTTCGTCGTGCCCAGACACCACGTGATGATCGGGTGTGATAAGCTCTACGTCCATCTACAACGGGTGCAAGCCAGTTTTGCACACGCAGAATACTCGGGTTAAACTTGACGAGCCTAGCATATGAAGATATGGCCTCGGAACACGGAGACCGAAAGGTCGAGCGTAACTCATATAGTAGATATGATCAACATAAGATGTTCACCATTGAAAACTAATTCATTTCACGTGATGATCGGTTATGATTTAGTTGAATTTGGATTACGTGATCACTTAGAGGATTAGAGGGAGGTCTATCTAAGTGGGAGTTCTTAAGTAATATGATTAATTGAACTTAAATTTATCATGAACTTAGTACCTGATAGTATCTTGCTTGTCTATGTTGATTGTAGATAGATGGCCCGTGCTGTTGTTCTGTTAAATTTTAATGCGTTCCTTGAGAAAGCAAAGTTGAAAGATGATGGTAGCAATTACGCGGACTGGGTCCGTAACTTTAGGACTATCCTCATTGCTGCACAGAAAAGTTACGTCCTGGAAGCACCGCTGGGTGCCAGGCCTGCTGCTGATGCAACTGACGACGTTAAGAACGTCTGGCAGAGCAAAGCTGATGACTACTCGATAGTTCAATGTGCCATGCTTTACGGCTTAGAACCGGGACTTCAACGACGTTTTGAACGTCATGGAGCATATGAGATGTTCCAGTAGTTGAAGTTAATATTCCAGAAGAATGCCCAGATTGAGAGATATGAAGTCTCCAATAAGTTCTATAGCTGCAAGATGGAGGAGAATAATTCTGTCAGTGAGCATATACTCAAGATGTCTGGGTATTGTAATCACTTGATTCAACTGGGAGTTACTCTTCTGGATGATAGCGTCATTGACAGAATTCTCCAATCACTTCCACCAAGCTACAAGAGCTTCGTGATGAACTATAATATGCAAGGGATGGATAAGACAATTCCTGAGCTCTTCGCAATGCTAAAGGCTGCGGAGGTAGAAATCAAGAAGGAGCATCAAGTGTTGATGGTCAAAAAGACCACTAGTTTCAAGAAAAAGGGCAAAGGGAAGAAGAAGGGGAACTTCAAGAAGAACAATAAGCAAGTTGCTGCTCAAGAGAAGAAACCCAAGTCTAGACCTAAGCCTGAAACTGAGTGCTTCTACTGCAAGCAGACTGGTCACTGGAAGCAGAACTGCCCCAAGTATTTGGCGGATAAGAAGGATGGCAAGGTGAACAAAGGTATATGTGATATACATGTTATTGATGTGTACCTTACTAGAGCTCGCAGTAGCACCTGGGTATTTGATACTGGTTCTGTTGCTAATATTTGCAACTCAAAACAGGGACTACAGATTAAGCGAACACTAGCAAAGGACGAGGTGACGATGCGCGTGGGAAATGGTTCCAAAGTCAATGTGATCGCGGTCGGCACGCTACCTCTACATCTACCTTCGGGATTAGTATTAGACCTAAATAATTGTTATTTGGTGCCAGCGTTGAGCATGAACATTATATCTGGATCATGTTTGATGCGAGACGGTTATTCATTTAAATCAGAGAATAATGGTTGTTCTATTTATATGAGTAATATCTTTTATGGTCATGCACCCTTGAAGAGTGGCCTATTTTTGATGAATCTCGATAGTAGTGATACACATATTCATAATGTTGAAGCCAAAAGATGCAGAGTTGATAATGATAGTGCAACTTATTTGTGGCACTGCCATTTAGGTCATATCGGTGTAAAGCGCATGAAGAAACTCCATACTGATGGACTTTTAGAACCACTTGATTATGAATCACTTGGTACTTGCGAACCGTGCCTCATGGGCAAGATGACTAAAACGCCATTCTCCGGTACTATGGAGAGAGCAACAGATTTGTTGGAAATCATACATACAGATGTATGTGGTGCGATGAATGTTGAGGCTCGTGTTGGATATCGTTATTTTCTCACCTTCACAGATGATTTAAGAAGATATGGGTATATCTACTTAATGAAGCATAAGTCTGAAACATTTGAAAAGTTCAAAGAATTTCAGAGTGAAGTTGAAAATCATCGTAATAAGAAAATAAAGTTTCTATGATCTGATCGTGGAGGAGAATATTTGAATTACGAGTTTGTTCTACACTTGAAACAATGCGGAATAGTTTCGCAACTCATGCCACCCGGAACACCACAGCGTAATGGTGTGTCCGAATGTCGTAATCGTACTTTACTTGATATGGTACGATCTATGATGTCTCTTACAGATTTACCGCTATCGTTTTGGGGTTATGCTTTAGAGACGGCCACATTCACATTAAATAGGGCACCATCAAAATCCCTTGAGACGACACCTTATGAACTATGGTTTGGCAAGACACCAAAGTTGTCGTTTCTTAAAGTTTGGGGCTGCGATGCTTATGTGAAAAAGCTTCAACCTGATAAGCTCGAACCCAAATCAGAGAAATGTGTCTTCATAGGATACCCAAAGGAGATAGTTGGGTACACCTTCTATCACAGATCCGAAGGCAAGACATTCGTTGTTAAGAATGGATCCTTTCTAGAGAAGGAGTTTCTCTCGAAAGAAGTGAGTGGGAGAAAAGTAGAACTTGATGAGGTAACTATACCTGCTCCCTTGTTGGAAAATAGTACATCACAGGAACCGGTTTCAGTGACGTCAAAACCAACTAGTGAGGAAGTTGATGATGATGATCATAGAACTTCAGATCAAGTTGCTACAGAACCTCGTAGGTTAAACAAAGTAAGATCCGCACCAGAGTGGTACGGTAATCCTATTCTGGAAGTCATGCTACTAGATCATGATGAACCTACGAACTATGAAGAAGCGATGGTGAGCCCAGATTCCACAAAATGGCTTGAAGCCATGAAATCTGAGATGGGATCCATGTATGAGAACAAAGTATGGACTTTGGTTGACTTGCTCGATGGTCGGCAAGCAATTGAGAATAAATGGATCTTCAAGAAGAAGACTGACGCTGACGGTAATGTTACTGTCTACAAAGCTCGACTTGTTGCAAAAGGTTTTCGACAAGTTCAAGGGATTGACTATGATGAGACCTTCTCACCCGTAGCGATGCTTAAGTCTGTCCGAATCATGTTAGCATTTGCCGCATTTTATGATTATGAAATTTGGCAAATGGATGTGAAAACTGCATTCCTGAATGGGTTTCTGGAGGAAGAGTTGTATATGATGCAACCAGAAGGTTTTATCGATCCAAAGGGAGCTAACAAAGTGTGCAAGCTCCAGCGATCCATTTATGGACTGGTGCAAGCCTCTCGGAGTTGGAATAAACGCTTTGATAGTGTGATCAAAGCATTTGGGTTTATACAGACTTTTGGAGAAGCCTGTATTTACAACAAGGTGAGTGGGAGCTCTGTAGCATTTCTAATATTATATGTGGATGACATATTATTGATTGGAAATGATATAGAATTTCTGGATAGCATAAAGGGATACTTGAATAAAAGTTTTTCAATGAAAGACCTCGGTGAAGCTGCTTACATATTGGGCATTAAGATCTATAGAGATAGATCAAAACGCTTAATTGGACTTTCACAAAGCACATACCTTGACAAAGTTTTGAAGAAGTTCAAAATGGATCATGCAAAGAAAGGGTTCTTGCCTGTATTGCAAGGTGTGAAGTTGAGTAAGACTCAATGCCCGACCACTGCAGAAGATAGAGAGAAAATGAAAGATGTTCCCTATGCTTCAGCCATAGGCTCTATCATGTATGCAATGCTGTGTACCAGACCTGATGCGTGCCTTGCTATAAGTTTAGCAGGGAGGTACCAAAGTAATCCAGCAGTGGATCACTGGACAGCGGTCAAGAACATCCTGAAGTACCTGAAAAGGACTAAGGATATGTTTCTCGTATATGGAGGTGACAAAGAGCTCATCTTAAATGGTTACGTTGATGCAAGCTTTGACACTGATCCGGACGATTCTAAATCGCAAACCGGATACATGTTTACATTAAACGGTGGAGCTGTCAGTTGGTGCAGTTCAAAACAAAGCGTCGTGGCGGGATCTACGTGTGAAGCGGAATACATAGCTGCTTCGGAAGCAGCTAACGAAGGAGTCTGGATGAAGGAGTTCATATCCGATCTAGGTGTCATACCTAGTGCATCGGGTCCAATGAAAATCTTTTGTGACAATACCGGAGCGATTACCTTAGCGAAGGAATCCAGATTTCACAAGAGAACCAAGCACATCAAGAGACGCTTCAATTCCATCCGGGATCTAGTCCAGGTGGGAGACAGAGATTTGCAAGATACATACGGATCTGAATGTTGCAGATCCGTTGACTAAGCCTCTTCCACGAGCAAAACGTGATCAGCACCAAGACTCCGTGGGTGTTAGAATCATTACTGTGTAATCTAGATTACTGACTCTAGTGCAAGTGGGAGACTGAAGGAAATATGCCCTAGAGGCAATAATAAAGTTATTATTTATTTCCTTATATCATGATAAATATTTATTATTCATGCTAGAATTCTATTAACCGGAAACATAATACATGTGTGAATATATAGACAAACAGAGTGTCACTAGTATGCCTCTACTTGACTAGCTTGTTAATCAAAGATGGTTATGTTTCCTAACCATAGACAAAAGAGTTGTTATTTGATTAACGGGATCACATCATTAGTTGAATGATCTGATTGACATGACCCATTCCGTTAGCTTAGCACCCGATCGTTTAGTATGCTGCTAATGCTTTCATCATGACTTATACATGTTCCTATGACTATGATATTATGCAACTCCCATTTACCGGAGGAACACTTTGTGTGCTACCAAACGTCACAACGTAACTGGGTGATTATAAAGCTGCTCTACAGGTGTCTCCAAAGGTACTTGTTGGGTTGGCGTATTTCGAGATTAGGATTTGTCACTCCGAATGTCGGAGAGGTATCTCTGGGCCCTCTCGGTAATGCACATCACTTAAGCCTTGCAAGCATTGCAACTAATGAGTTAGTTGCGAGATGATGTATTACGGAACGAGTAAAGAGACTTGCCGGTAAAGAGATTGAACTAGGTATTGGATACCGACGATCGAATCTCGGGCAAGTAACATACCGATGACAAAGGGAACAACGTATGTTGTTATGCGGTCTGACCGATAAAGATCTTCGTAGAATATGTAGGAACCAATATGGGCATCCAGGTCCCGCTATTGGTTATTGACCGGAGACGTGTCTCGGTCATGTCTACATTGTTCTCTAACCGTAGGGTTCGCACGCTTAAAGTTACGATGACAGTTTCTTTATGAGTTTATTTATTTTGATGTACCGAAGTTTGTTCGGAGTCCCGGATGTGATCATGGACATGACAAGTAGTCTCGAAATGGTCGAGACATAAAGATTGATATATTGGACGACTATATTCGGACACCGGAATTGTTCCGGGTGATTTCGGAGAAAACCGGAGTGCCGGGGGGGGGGTTACTGGAACCCCCCGGGAGAGTTAATGGGCCACATGGGCCATGGTGGGAAGAGAGAGGGGCGGCCAGGGTGGGCCGCGCGCCCCCTCTCCCTCTGGTCCGAATTGGACAAGGAGGGGGGGCGGCGGCGCCCCCCTTTCCTTCCCCCCTCTCCCCCTTCCTTCCCCCTCCTAGTAGGAGTAGGAAAGGAGGAATCCTACTCCTACTAGGAGGAGGATTCCTCCTCCTTGGCGCGCCCTAAGGGGCCGGCCG
>NC_041383.1:788824396-788831657 GCF_002162155.2 Triticum dicoccoides
ACACAAGTTGATCTTCGTGATCGTTCCTTAGCCGTGTGCGGTGCCCCCCTCCACGATATTACACCTCGGTCATATTGTAGCGGTGCTTAGGCGAAACCCTGCGACAGTTGAACATCAAGATCGTCACCACGCCGTCATGCTGACGAAACTCCTCCCTAAAGCTTTGCTGGATCGGAGCTCGGGGTGCGTCATCGAGCTGTACGTGTGTCAAGAACTCGGAGGTGCCGGAGTAACGGTGCTTGGATCGGTTGGACCGGGAAGACGTATGACTACTTCCTCTACGTTGCGTCAATGCTTCCGCTTTGGTCCACGAGGGTACGTAGACAACACTCTCCCCTCTCGTTGCTATGCATCACACTGATCTTGCGTGTGCGTAGGAATTTTTTTGAAATTACTATGTTCCCCAACAGGTTCCTCATGCTCCTGCTCCTGGCATCCTCGGCACGCGGCCACCCTCGCATCAGGCGTTTTACGCCGCGCACAGCCCTATGTGGCGCCCTAAGGGCCTCTCTACTATGGACAACCACCGTTGCTGCCCCTGATGGCCCCGCCGTAGTCGTTTTTCCCCGCGCTTACCCATGCGCCTTAGGACCTGGCCCTGCTGGGGGCTCTGCACTCCGCTCCCAGCCCGTCCAACTACACCGACGATGGCGACTGGTACGTGGACATCGGAGCTACCGCTCAATGGCCGCTCATCCCGGTAACTTCCACAGCCCCTAACCCGTCCACACTTCTACTCATATCACCGTTAGTGACGGTTCCTCCCTTACCATCACTCACATGGGACATGCGTCGTTTCCTTCTACATCTACTCCACTGTCATTATCTAACATCTTAGTTTCCCCTAACCTTATTAAAAATCATGTTTCCTTTTGTTCTTTTACACGTGAAAATCTTGTTACCGTTGAGTTTGACGAGTTTGGTTTCTCTGTCAAGGACGCCCATACCCGGATGGTGCTCCACCGATGTGACAGCCCCAACGATCTCTACTCGGTCCACTCCATTGTCGCCTCCACCTCCGCCGCTCCTGTCGCCCTAGCCACCGGTGTGGACCTTTGGAACGCTCGCTTGGGTCATACCAACCCCGCCACCCTTCGTCATATACTTCATAGATTTTCATTCACGTGTAATAAGAACGATCATCACTATTGTCATGCTTGTTGTCTCGGCAAGCACACTCGACTTCCTTTTAGGGCTTTCTCTCATGTTGCATCGTACCCGTCTGAGTTAATCCACAGTGATGTATGGACCTCTCTAGTTGCAAGTAATACGGGCTATCTCTACTATCTTGTTCTCCTTGAAGATTTTTCGCATTATGTGTAGACCTTCCCATTGCACTAGTAGAAAAAGGACCTAATATGAGACACATTAGTGTCGGTTTGATTTTGAGCCGGCACTAATGTGTCCATTAGTGCCGGTTCCAACGGCTAGCCGGCCGTTCTCATTAGTACCGGTTCGTGGAGAACCTTTAGCACCGGTTCGTGCCACGAACCGGTACTAAAGAGAGAGGCGGCAGGGTGTTGTCAGTCTGGGGCCCCTCCAGCACCGTTAGTACTGGTTCGTGACACCAACCGGTACTAAAGGTCGACGTACATAAACCCTCCGTCCACCTGAGCCACTCTATCCTTCCCCTTTCCCCTCACTTCTCTGTTCTTCCCCTCTCTTCCTCGAGCTCCTCACAAATTTTGCCCAAAATTTGTCAAGATTTGAAGGCCCCCATCCATTCAAATGATCACGAAGGTTAGCAACTTTGTCCTTTCAACTCTCATTGCTAGATTAGCTCTTGCAATGCTTTGTATAGTGATTAATTTGGGAGGAATTATATTTGCTAGTATTTGATTTATATGCAATTTGAGGTCAAAAATAACACTTAGTTTGCATATGTAGGTGTGGTTTACGTAGTGCCTTCTGAATCTCCGTCGTAACCACCGTCGATCGCCCGCACCGTCCCGTCGCCGGCACCACCTTGTGGTGAGGCTCTTGTTCATGAATGTTTTACATTACCAAATTGATGTTTGTGTGATTTGGAATATAGTTACTCGTATAATTATCTTACCCGTACGTTGTTTGTTATACATAGTGCCATGGTTTTGATATCCATCCCCGTCGGCCCTCGTCCTTGTTATGATTTGGATGTGGTATATTCTCTTTTAAAACTAGTTGTTGCATTTCGTGTTTATGACAAATTATGCCCATCAAGTTGACATAGATATTTTTATCTAGGAGGTATTGAACCGGAAATTCCAACCGACCCTATTGTCGAGAGGTTAAATTTAGTTGAAAGAGAAAACGAGTATTTGAAAGAAAAATTGAAAAGAATTGAGGGGGAGAAGATGGAATTGGAGTTGCATGTTGCCGATGTCATCGATGATCACAAGATCAAGATGGAGAAAGTGAGGTTGAAGATTAGAAAGATTAGAAAAGATGCCATTGATAGTGTGGCTTGGTATCGTTATGATGTTGGATCAATTGTTACCTTAGTTGCGGTCTTCATCGCATTTGTTGTTGCATTTAAATTCTTTAGCTAGAGAGTTATTTGTATGTTGCATTTAATTAAGTGTTGTATATGAACTTTATGTATGAACTTTATGTATGAACTTGTATTAATTTGGTCTATTCGGTGTTGTGTAATGAAGATGAGCCGACAATGGATGTATGATGACCGATGCTCTCTCGAGTTCATTAATGGCGTGCATACTTTTCTACGGGCCGCTGAGGCAAACAAGCGGGCGGATGGTTTTATGCCTTGTCCATGTGCTGGCTGTAAGAATGGTCACAGTTACTCTACGTCAAAAACCATTCACGTCCACCTATTTAAGTTCGGTTTCATGCCCCACTATAATGTTTGGACCAGTAACGGACAAATAGGGGTTATGATGGAAGACAATGAAGAAGAAGAGGACGACGACGGCTATCCTGGCCATGGGTTCCCTGAATACGATGATACAACAACGGGGTGAAGAAGCTAAGCCGGCAATGCGGGAAGAAGCTGAAGAAGAGGCATCAGATGAGCCCGCTGATGATCTAGGTCGGGCCATTGCCGATTCAAAGAGAAACTGCGCAAGTGATCTAGAGAGGACGAAGTTGCAGCACATGTTAGAGGATCAGAAGAAATTGTTGTACCCGAATTGCGAAGCTGATAAAAAAAAGTTGGGCACTACACTTGAATTGCTGCAATGGAAGACATAGAATGGTGTATCTGACAAGGGATTTGGAAAGTTGCTGGTAATGATAAAGAATATGCTTCAAAGGGACAACGAATTGCCCGAGAGTACGTATGAAGCAAAGAAGGCTGTCTGCCCTCTAGGGTTAGAGGTGCAAAAGATACATGCATGCCCTAATGACTGCATCCTCTACCGCGGTGAGTAAGAGGATTTGAAGGCTTGCCCGGTATGCGGTGCATTGTGTTATAAGATCAGTCGCGATGACCCTGGTGATGTCGAGGGCGAGCGCCCCAGGAAGAAGATTCCTGCCAAGGTGATGTGGTATGCTCCTATAATACCATGGTTGAAACGTTTGTTCCAAAACAAAGAGCATGCGAAGGCGATGCGGTGGCACGCAGAAGACCGTAAGAAAGACGGGAAGTTGAGAGTACCCGTTGACGGTTCGCAGTGGAGAAAAATCGATAGAAAGTACTGGGAGGAGTTTGCAGGTGACCCAAGGAACGTATGGTTTGGTCTAAGCGCAGATGGCATTAATCCTTTTGGGGAGCAGAGCAGCAACCATAGCACATGGCTTGTGACTCTATGTTTGTATAACCTTCCTCCTTGGTTGTGCATGAAGCGGAAGTTCATTATGATGCCAGTGCTCATCCAAGGACCTAAGCAACCCGGCAACGACATTGATCTGTACCTAAGGCCATTAGTTGAAGAACTATTACAGCTGTGGAATGGAATAGGTGTACGTGCATGGGATGAGCACAGACAGGAAGAATTTGACCTAAAGGCATTGCTGTTCATGACCATCAATGATTGGCCTGCTCTCAGTAACCTTTCAGGACAGACAAACAAGGGATACCGCGGATGCACGCACTGTTTGGATGATACCGATAGTATATATTTGGATAGTTGTAGGAAGAATGTGTACCTGGGACATCGGTGATTTCTTCCGACAAGGCATCCCGTAAGAAAGAAAGGCAAGCATTTCAAAGGTGAGGCGGATCACCGGACGAAGCCTCGCCACCGTACTGGTGCTGATGTACATGATATGGTCAAGGATTTGAAGGTAATCTTTGGAAAGGGTCCTGGCGGACAACCTGTTCCAAAGGACGCTGATGGACGCGCACCCATGTGGAAGAAGAAATCTATATTTTGGGACCTGCCATATTGGAAAGACCTAGAGGTCCGCTCCGCAATCGACGTGATGCACGTGACTAAGAATCTTTGCGTGACCCTGCTTGGCTTTTTGGGCGTGTATGGGAAGACAAAAGATACACCAGAGGCACGGGAGGACCAGCAACGTATGCACGGAAAAGATGGCATACATCAAGGTCAGGCCAGCTACGCTCTTACCAAAGAAGAGAAGAAAATCTTCTTCGAATGCCTGCTCAGCATGAAGGTACCGTCTGGCTTCTCGTCGAATATAAAGGGAATAATAAATATGGCAAAGAAAAAGTTCCAGAACCTAAAGTCTCATGACTGCCACGTGATTATGACGCAACTCCTTCCGGTTGCATTGAGGGGGCTTCTACCAGAAAACGTTCGATTAGCCATTGTGAAGCTATGTGCATTCCTCAATGCAATCTCTCAGAAGGTAATCGATCCAGAAATCATACCAAGGTTACAGAATGATTTGGTGCAATGTCTTGTCAGTTTCGAGTTGGTGTCCCCACCATCCTTCTTCAACATCATGACGCACGTCCTAGTTCACCTTTGCGAAGAGATTAACTTTTTGGGTCCTATATTTCTACACAATATGTTCCCCTTTGAAAGGTTTATGGGAGTCTTGAAGAAATATGTTCATAACCATGCTAGGCCAGAAGGAAGCATCTCGAAGGGCCATGAAATGAGGAGGTCATTGGGTTTTGTATTGACTTTATTCCTGACCTTAAGCCGATTGGTGTTCCTGAATCGCGGCATAAGAGCAGACTGGAAGGAAAAGGCACGCTAGGAGGGCATCAAATAATATGTATGGACGGGCATTCTCTCACTGAAGCACACTACACAGTTCTACAGAATTCCGCCTTGGTGGCTCCGTATTTGGAGGAACACAAGAATTTTCTACAGTCCAAACACCCGGAGAAGTCTGACGACTGGATTACACGCGAACAAATGAGGACTTTCGCCGGTTGGTTGCAGAAACGTGCCCTGAATGATGCCGATATTCAAAATGACCTGTCCTCGCTGTCCCAATTACCATCTTCGAATATAATGACTTTCAAAGGGTACCAGATAAATGGGAATACATTTTACACGATCGCCCAAGATAAGAAGAGCACCAACCAAAACAGTGGTGTCCGCTTTGATGCAACAACCAACACGGGAAAGGAAACATATTATGGTTACATAGAGGACATATGGGAACTTAACTATGGATCAGGTGATTTGAAGGTCCCTTTGTTTCAGTTCAAATGCGTCAATATGACACGAGGCGGGGTAACGGAAGACCCGCAGTACGGAATGACAACAGTGGATCTCAACAATCTTGCGTATGCAGACGAACCATTCGTCCTAGCCAATGATGTGGCGCAGGTTTTTTATGTGAAAGACATGTCTACCATGCCGAGAAAAAGAAAAGATAAGGAAGCGAATGGATCATACGACGAGCCAAAGCGCCACATAGTTCTTTCAGGAAAAAGAAACATCGTGGGAGTGGATGAAAAGACAGACATGTCAGAAGATTATGAAAAGTTTGATGAAATTTCTCCATTCACAGTGAATATTGACCCGAGCATCCAATTAAATGATGAAGATTTTCCATGGCTACGGCGCAAAGGAACACACGCGAAGGAAAAGTTTCACACCCAAAGATCTGGGATGTGATCGGCTTCACTATCATCACTTTCTTCTGTGTTTCACACTCAGGAGGGAATGTCTGTAATAGTTAGGGTAGTTAATTATGTGTTTTGGCATTTGAAACGCGAAGAAATTTTATGTGCAAACAAATTCTTTTCATGCATTTACTGATTATTTCCAGCTAAATGACCCTGAAATTTAAAAGCATTTCAAATGAACTCAGAAAAGGTTGAAAGTTGGCATGGTATCATAATTTCATACAAATAGCATGTGCAAAAAAGTAGAGAGGATTACGGCAAAAATTGGATACACTTCGTGTATAAAATGGACAATCTCTTTCGAAGTATCAGGGTTTCCGACGAAAACTGAACTGTTACAAAGGCATTTCATTTTTTAAATAACCTAAGAATTACCAAATTGAATATAATGATAAAACACACTAATATTAAACATAAGAAAAAAGAATCACTGAAAAAACTTTTTTCAAAGTTAAGTTATTAACAAACTAGTGATTCACACAAATTTCAAATAATTCAAAATTTAAACTATTCAAATTTGAAAACTACCGGCACTAACAGAAAGTTTGTAATTTTTTGTACGTAAAGCAAAAATATTCACAAAGAAACTCTAAATACAGCAAAAAACAACTCAAAAATAAATAAAACAAAAAGAAATAAAGCGAAAAAAATTAAGAAAATAAAAAAGCCCGCCTACTGGGCCAAAGCGGCCTGCATACGACTAGAAACACAAGCTTTAGTTGGGCCATGATGCAGGCCCGCAAAGGCCCAGTAGGCCCACAGGGCAGAAGAGGACAGGTAGGCCCAGTAGGCCTGCTTAGAAGAGGAGCTCGAGAGAGCTACCACACTGGGGCTTATAAACCAGTGCGGTAGCCCCTCGGGTAGCGAGGTGGGACTAAACTTGGGCACCGCCTGGAGCCAGCACACCCCCTTTAGTACCGGGTCGTGGCTCCAACCGGTACTAAAGACCCCCCCTTTAGTACCGGTTGGAGCCACCACCCGGTACTAAAGGGGGGGGCGCTTCCCGCCGCTTGGCCTGGCCAAAACAGACCTTTAGTACCGGTTGGTGGCTCCAACCGGTACTAAAGGTCCATCATACATATACAACACTTGAAAAAAATCAGTTTCCCTCTGTTTCTTCCCTCTGTTTCCTCCCTCCGTCGCGCCGCCCTGCCCCGACCGACGCCGTCCCCGTCGACGTCGCCGCCCCCGCCCCTCGTCGCCGACCCCGACCGTCCCCGCCCCTCAACGCCGCCCCCGTCGACGTCGCCGCCCCGGCCGTCCCCGTCC
>NC_041383.1:788831792-788871083 GCF_002162155.2 Triticum dicoccoides
ACACACACACACACACACATTAGTTTGTTTGTTATATTTTTTTTTTCTGTTTTTTAGTTATAGAAATGTTAGAAATTATTCTGTTTTTTAGTTATATAAATATTAGAAATGTTAGTTATATAGAAATGTTATAAATGTTTTCTGTTTTTTAGTTATAGAAATATTTATAGAAATGTTAGCAATTTTTCTGTTTTTTAGTTATATAAATATTAGAATTGTTATAGAAATGTTAGTTATATAATCAGGAAATTTTAGAATTAGTTTTAGTTAGATGAATTAGATTAATGTCAAATTGTTAGAATTTGCATATATATAGAATTTTAGTTATCATAATCCAATCATTTAAAAAATGTTACTTTTTGCGGGCATATAGTATTTGTTCTCGATGATATGCCTGGCCCGCATCCTCGCCGTCGACCCGTTCGCGACGAAGTCCTGCTTCAGAGGACCCATGTCCGGGACTAGGCTCCGCCGGGCTGGCACTGGGAGGTGCTACCTGGAGGAACGCGCCGCTTGGTGATGAACCCGACCTCGGGTCCCGTCGTCGACCCTAATCTTCTTTGGTGGCGTTCGCGTGGGCCACATTCGGTGCAGAGGCAGCCGGCCCCGCCGGAGGTGGTGCATCACCGTGTCAGGGAGGAAGATGAGCACGTCCATCGCTACATGGCTGCTATGGACGACGTCAGGTTCTCCACTACTTGGCGGGTTCTTTGGGCAGATGACCGGAGATATGATCCTGTGATGGTTCCTTCTCTTTGGGTGTGCACCGTCCGCGCCCCAGGAACCACGAGTGGCGCCCTAGATTCTTCTGTAGTACTCGATCTTTATTAGGTACCTAGCCAGTGATATATTCGATATATAATATTCGAGACGATGTATTCGAGATTATATATATTAAGACGATGATGTATTCGAGATTATATATTCGAGACGATGTATTCGAGATTTAGTTTTTCCTTATTGATTAATTGCATCCATGCATTGTAATTTGAATACTAAATTGTTTTATATTTCTTCTGTATTAATTAGTAAAGTAAAAGCTATGGCGGACAATACCGGCAGAGAGAGAGAGAAGAGGAATTGTTCGACATCATACGCAGCCCTCATAGGCTAGATGATCTGAATGAAGATGAAGGCTCCCAATATCTGAACAATACCGGAGAGGGTGATGAAAAGATATTCGATCTCGACGACCGAGCTGATGAAGTCATGAACTATGATTATGATGACACAGACAATGTTTGTGATGACACAAACAATGCTGATCTTCAAATAACAAAGACTACCGGCGAGGTATATTTGTATAAGCATGCATCCTGGTGATCATCACATGTTTTTTTATTGAAGATATATTAACGAATCGATCTTTCTTCTTTCAGCCCTCCGGATCGAGCAAATCTGCTTCTACAGACAGCAAGACAAAGCGAGGCCCGGGCAGATTGTTGAAGGATGGTGTAAAGTACCACATTGAATCCACCAAACTTAGTGGCGAACCCCTCACGCCTAAGAACGCTGCGGACAAGTGGACTCGTCAGTGCGGAGTTCTTGTGAAGGACAAACTCCCGATCTCCATTCAAGAATGGAAAGAGCCAAAGACTAAACGTCCAGGTGTTACTTGGGTCGACGACAGAGCCAAAAAGACCTGGTGAAATCTCTGATGGAACATTTCACCCTACCAGATCATTTCACCAAAGCAGATGTGGAGAAAGTCAAGGCCGCTGCTCTTAAGAAGATGGCGATTGCATTCAACACCCACAAGAAAACTGTATGGGCCAACTACCTCGCTAATGAAAGGAAGACTCCAGATTTCAAGGGAACACTGGAGAAGCAAAGAGAACACTGGGACGATTTCATGACCTTCAAGGATTCAGAATTATCCAAGGAACGGTCGATGAAAAACAAGGCAAATGCCGCAAGAAAGACGCAGTTCCATAGGCTGGGTCCAGGTGGCTACGCGGTGGGAATGCCTAAGTGGGATAAGTCTGAGCAAGAGATGGAGTGTGCAGGGGTCACTTCGATTACTAGGAGCTGCCCCCCCCAGGTCCAGAACTTGGTTCTATGCGCATGGGGGGGCGTTGGACCCAAAGATAGGCCTGGTTTCGAAGAAGGCAAGTCTAAAAGGAGCCAAACAAAAGATACTTGACGCAATAGAAGAAGCTCGAGCGGGGGTGTTCACGCCCAACAGAGAGAACGACGAGCTTACGCGTGCCCTGGGAAATCCTGAACACCCAGGAAGAACACGAGGCATGGGCGTTATTCCCTGGTATGAGGGCTTTTCGGACTAGAATGACGACTACAGGTCCCGTGCAAGAAAGAAGATGGAGGAAGAGAAGAAGAGGAAGCTGGAGGAGGAGCAGAGGAAGCAGGACACAGAACGCCTTCAAGGCCTAGAAGCAAGGCACGCGGACCTGGCACTCAAATTCCAGCAGCAGCAGCAGCAGATCGACTCACTTAGCCAGGAAAGGGGGTCTCAGCAGCGGCAGCAGGAAGCGGATGATCGTCCAGCATTGGATAGCACCATCCCATCCATGCCGAGAAGCAGCATTGGTTCTGCCCGGGCGACACACTGCTGGATACATACCCTTTGGATGACATCATAGAGAACACTAACTGTGAGCTACACTCCAAAATGAAGAACATATCCATGAAGGTGGCGGACGGCGTTGCTTTTCCAGTTACCCCCGAAGCAACCTACCATTGCATCCCGATTCTAGAGGGCTATGCTCGTGTCATGGTTGATGAATTGGTGCACCCATATTCGGGGCTAACGCTTGACATTCCTGGAGGTGAAGACGAGCGCACACTGGGAGAGGCCATACATCGTATCATCCTATGGAGAAAGGATTGCATCATCTTTCGAAGTCCACCGACACCGCGTCGTCTGCCGACTCCTCCTTGAAGTCTGCCACCGAGTCAGCAGACTCCCGCTCCTCCAAGTCCACGAACGCATGAGACGACTCCTCCTCGAAGTCCACCACCTCCTCCAAGTCCCCGAACACGTGAGCTGACTCCTCCGGTTTCAAGTCCGGCACAGCGTCATGCCACTTCTCCGGTTTCAAGTCCGGCACCATGTCAGGCCACACCTCCTGCTTCAAGTCCGGCACATCGTCAGGCCACTTCTCCTGGTCCAACTCCACGTCAGCCGTCTCCGCCGTCTCAGCAATCGCAGAAGAGACATGTCGCGGCTTTGGTGCGTAGCGGTACGAGTCGAGGTAGTTCAGGAAGTACAGGCGGAGACAAGCGATATAAATATGGTACAAGCCTCGCTCCTCTTACTCAGAGGCCTTATGACATGACTAAGGAGCAAAATGCAGCCATAGTGCAAGCCCAAGTGGACGCCCATTTTGGACCATAACCGGCACCGCCGCGAAAGGAAAAAGTGCCTGAGAAAGTAATTGACCACTTCATTCGTATGGCTAGAGAACCAGCTCCCAAGCCTGTTGACTCGGACTATGAGCGCCAAATCAGGAAACTACATCGAGAACGGCTAAAGAAGGAAGCGAGCTCGAGCTCGAGCCAACAAGCAGCTGGCAAAAAATGCGGGAAAACCGTTCCCCAGTTGGGAGAACAGGTGGCGCAAGTGATACCCCCGCTTGTTGTGCCAACAACACATGAGAGGAGTAGTACGCGCGCCAAATATTCTTGTGGGCAAACCGTTAGCGTTCCCCAGCATGGCGATGTGGTAATAACGGAGGATCATATAATGCAGGCTCAAATGCTCAATATCTCTGTTGGACAACTCCTCGAAATCGAGCCCATGCCTACGCTTAGAGAATCGGAAATAGGATGGAAATATGTCCGGGGCCAACCTTTGGTCCATCCAGACAAGGTCAAGGACCTCCCAACGAGAATGTATCAATTGCATCAATGGTACATGAACATTACCAAGATTTCCAATCGAGAGTCCCTCATGGTGAATGTCAAGCATGAGCATTATTATCATGAGAAAGCTCTGGCCATTGAGTATCCAGAACTATTTCAGTTATACAATCAAGACGCACTCGACAAGTCTATCGTCAGTTGTTATTGTCTGTAAGTGATTTCTTTCTGTAATTTAAGTCTCAAGCTAGTTATGTAGTGATAATTTTGAGCAATCATTACATGTAATTATCCTCACTATATTCTTTTTCTGTGGTATTATATGCAGGATGAAGATATATGAAATGAAAAAAGCTGAATGCTATGGCGTTGGGTTCATTGACCCAAATACCATTAATGAGGACATATGGCAGATTAAATATTGTCAAGATGCTGTAGAGCAAAGCATGCTAGAGTTCTTGAAGCGCCTCAATAGCAATGAAGATATACTACTTCCTTACAACTTCCCGTGAGTCACACTGTCTTGTACTACAAATTCTGTTTTTTTTGCTTACTAGCTAGCTAGATGTTAATAATTAAGTGTATATTAATTACGGTAGTTGATTAATTTTATGCACATGCTCGCTTAATTAAGACATGCAAACGTGTGCGTATGCAGTTGGCACTGGGTCTTGTTAGACATTAAAGTTGAGGAAGGAAAAGTTGAATTACTGGACTCACTAACTAAAGAAGATAAAAACTACACCATCGTGAAGGGGATAGTCAATAGGTAATTTCAATCATTATTAACTATATCTCGGCCTATTAATTATTAGTTCGTCATTTCCTGATATGAACTATTTAATAACCCCTTTATTAATTTTCTTTACCGGCGGGCAGGGCATGGGCAAAGTTCATCAAGTTGACTCCAGGCAAGTGGGCAAAAAAGTTGTTTTGGCATCGACCCAAGGTAAGTAATTAAGTAGTACTAGCTAGCTACCATCTCTTTAATTCTTGTTTCAATATCATTAATTAATTATCATGCTTGATTAATCATTATCTGATTCAATTTCATTCTCGTGAAGGCCCTGAAGCAGGCGCCGGGGAATAATCTGTGTGCATTCTACGTTTGCGAGAACATTCGCGTGATGACGTGCGAAAGGAGCAGATCTGATAGACAGGACTGGTACGTTTGTCAGAACACTATTCACACCATTATCGATATCTAGTCACACAACTAACACACATGCATATTGATCTCCTGCTTAACAGTTTAGATCGGTGCGGGATAAGCTCCAACCATCGGACCGCATACTAGGACTTCAAGAGGAAATAGCCGGATTTTTGCTCGACCAGGTCGTAGATCCCAAAGGAGAATACTATTACCCGCTACCGCCCCATGAACCACTTGTCATCGTGCTCCGGAGGCACCAAAGGCAACATATCTAGGAGAAATTGTATATGTATATACATGTGTATGTGTGAATAATTAATGGTGTTGGTTTGTGAGACATTCGATGATATATATATATATATATATATATATATATATATATATATTTATATATATATATATATGCGGTTCTACGTACGAGAAAATCTATTTATATATATGCATAATGTGTACAATTTGTAGTATCGTGAAATACCAGCAAAAAAAATTGAATGAAAAATAAATCAAAACCCCCCCACCCCAAATATTTAGTACCGCTTGGTGTTACCAACCGGTACTAATGCCCTACGCGCACCCGGGCCTGGCTCGTGCCACGTGGTGGCACTTTAGCGCCGGTTCGTGAGGAACCAATACTAAAGGAGGGGGGGGGGGCTTTAGTCCCCACTCTTTAGTGCCAGTTGGCGAACCGGCACTAAAGGCCGTTATGAACTGGCACTAAAGGCCGGTTCTGCACTAGTGTTGCGGCGCAAGTCCGATGTTATATCTACTCTTGCTGCCTTTTACTCCTATGTTTTCACGCAGTTTGGGCATCCCATTCTTGCCTTGCAGACAGACAACGGGAAGGAGTTCGACAACTTGGTTGTTCGCACTCTTCTCACCACACATGGCACGACATTTCGTATCACTTGCCCCTATACTTTGCAACACAACGGTCGCACTGAACGTGTTCTTCGCACTCTTAACGACTGCGTCCATACACTTCTCTTCCACGTCAATGTGCCTCCGTGCTTCTGGCCTAACGCACTTGCCACTGCATCACTCCTTCTTAACATTCGCCCCTATCGCACTCGCGGGAACTTTGCACCTCATCATCTTCTCTTCAGTGCACCTCCCTTTTATGATGAGCTTCGCATTTTCGGTTGTCTCTGCTATCTTAGCATCGCCACCACCGCGCCTCATAAGCTCTCAACTGTATTCATGGCAGAACCGTCGGCACACCATCTCATTAGCCCTAGGATGGATATGAATTCACCATGCCACCCCACCCTCGTAATCTAGCCGCGCCGCTTGCGATCCCACGACATGGTATGCTTTAGTCCCACTGTCCCTGCACAGCTCTTTGCCGCCTGTCATGCCGAAATCATGGATAATCTAGTAGCAATCATCGCCAAATGCAAGGCCATCGCCACCCTTGGGAAAGGGATCAGATCATGGGATGATGGGAATGTTAGGTAGCACCGTGCGTCTAAATGTGCAAGTTGTGGACTTATTGAAAGCACATATTCATGCTTCTCTCTCTTGTACCATTTTTCATGTACTAAATTTCTTTTCCATTTAAAAGAGTTTTTTTATTTCTTCATACATTATTTTCTTTTGTGTCATCATGACAAGAGAAAATATCTACAATTCCATAAATGATTAGATTTTTTATCTCCTTTACTAACTTGCATTAGGGCGATAGTGTGAGCATATTACCAATTGTACCACCACCCCACTCTCCACCATCTTCCTCCATCTTAGTACCTTCTTGGAAAAAATTCTCACCTACTTCTCGATGCCATTTCATGATGTCCTCTCCACCCATAGTTGTCATTCAACCTATGGGAAAGTCCCAGCACAACCCGCTCTTCCTCTAGAAGTGTTGGTGGATCCCTAGCTAATTATAGAAGTATAGCCTTGACCGTTGTGGTCGTCGCCACTTACGAAGAGAGCACACATGAGGTGGGTGATTAACATCGAACAATGAAGGAGCGCTGGGGTTACATGAAGAGTTGAAACTGTCAAGATAGCTCAAACCCTACTAGTATGGTGGTTTTGTCATTTTGTGTTTTCCTTTTAAATGCATTTTATTTGCAATAGAAGTTATGAAGGGGGAGGTCATCAATAGTGGTGTGTGGACAAACAATAGTGCACGGACTTTCTAGAAAGAGGGAGGTGTATAGGAGGGTTAAAGGAGATCAACCAAGTGGGCCTAAGTATTTGCCGGTTGGGAGCCCAAGTCTTGGGTGTGTTTTAGATTGCCTGGGTTGGAGATGGCCGTGACTAGAGTGATTGGTTTTATGGGATCAATAGGGGAAAGAAAGAGCAACACAAGTGGTGAGATCGCTAGAGAACCACCAATTGATGACAAGTTAGTTAGTAAAAGGCACTCGCGTGTCGGCAATAGAGCACGTGTTCAAAGCTCGTCGACTGGGATGATGAAGTGATTGGTGGTTTTCTTGAGGAATATGTACATACCCTTCTCCAACAACCAAGATGTGCATGACACTGTTCCAAGATATCTTTCTTAGTATGATTCTCTCTATGGTATAGTTTGTGGCAACATTTTCCGTTTTTTCTTGAACAACCAAAACTACTTCCGTACACAATCTCACTATACCTCATTTTCGCACGAAAAAACATCACAGGAAGTCGCACATGAGTAGATGAGTCAGTACATACACCTAGAAAACAAGAATAAATTCATGCACCGAGTTGATAGTTTTTGTCGATGATGAGCGAGCATAACATACTGGAATGCTTGACTCACTGGCGTGGATTGTGAATTGGAGTTATTTAAAATGTTATTAACTTTAATATAATTGACTAGAATTGTGAGTGGAAGGTATATATGATGTTATTTACTAGATTGATGCTAATGTAAAAACAATATTCCATGACTAGTCACCTCCGATGTGCCAAAATTGTGCGTCCATAGTAAATAACCTATCTTTTTTTTTTTGAGGGGAAGTAAATAACCTATCTAACACGCGTTTTTGGGAAGGAGTGATGTTCATTAGAATGGGAAGTAGCACCGTGGGCCCGATACCTAGACATATACCAGGAATATGCCAGTTTTTTTGTTGCTTATTTCTCATTTTCTTCCTTTCTACTGTCACGTGCATGCCAAGGGCGCTCGCGCGCACACACACACGTACGATTAGTACGGGCTGCCGCCGCTGTTATCGAGTGATGATCGAGTGTCAGCCGACTATTAGTACCAGTACCATCCTACAGACACTAGAGTTAGGATGTATATGCACATGGTGAAGAACGTGCATGGACATCAGCCACGCATGTTTACGTATATGCGATGGAGGCTGTTTAGGAGCTAGGTAATACTACTAGCTAGAGCACCTAGACCATGTGGACGCCGGTAATAAAGGTGTGAAAAACATGTATCTTGCAGCACCATTTAATAATCTGAGGGGCGAACCTTTTGCAAGCTCTAATCCTTTAACCCGCTGCTTACCGTGAACGCCACCCAAACGCTCAGGCGAGGCTTCCTTGCCGGGCAGAGCAGGGAGGCGTTAACCGACGTCCTCTGGCGTGCTGCAGGGTGCAAGTATGTCACTGACATGTGGACCCTCGACAGACTGGCCAACATGTCGGTGACCGAACTGCACACTGCAGTACGCCAGACAATCCCTGTCTGTTAACCGACTGGTCTGGTAGTGCGTCACACGTGTCACTTTCGGTCAGGTTCACTGTTCGTCATGTGTCCAGAGCTTTGGCCAGAGGCGCCCATCATGTGCACTTGCTGTAGACGATGTCAGGCGATCGATACATGTGGCATCGGAATATGGTCTGGTACCATGAGACAGGCAAACGCAAAGCAACGCCATACCAACCAGGTGATCGAGCCACACTTCGCTTGGGCACCACACATGTTGGAGAACTTAGTAATTTTAAAAAAATTCCTACGCACACGCAAGATTACGGTGATGCATAGCCACGAGAGAGGAGAGTGTCGTCCACGTATCATCGTAGACCGTAAGCGGAAGCGTTATGACAATGCGGTTGATGTAGTCGTACGTCTTCACGAGCGACCGATCCAAGTACCGAACGTACGGCACCTCCGCGATCTGCACACGTTCAGTTCGGTGACGTCCCACGAACTCACGATCCAGTAGAGCCTCGAGGGAAAGTTCCGTCAGCACGACGGCGTGATGACGGTGTTGATGAAGCTACCGACGCAGGGCTTCGCCTAAGCACCGCCATGTTATGACCGAGGTGGATTATGGTGGAGGGGGGCACCGCACACGGCTAAAAAATCAATGATCAACTGGTGTGTCTATGGAGTGCCCCCTTCCCCCGTATATAAAGGAGTAGAGGAGGGGGAGGGTCGGCCCTCTCTTGGGCGCGCCATAGAGGAGTCCTACTCCCGGTGGGAGTAGGATTCCCCCCTTCCAAGTTGGAGTAGGAGAGGTAGGAAAGAGGAGGGAGAGAAGAAGGAAAGGGGGGCCGGCCCCCTCACCCAATTTGGATTGGGCTTGGGGGGGGGGGGGGAGCGCCTCTCCTAGGCTTTCTCCTCCACTATTCCACTAAGGCCCAATAAGGTCCATACACTCCCCGGCGAATTCCCGTAACTCTCTGGTACTCCGATAAATACCCGAATCACTCGGAACCTTTCCGATGTCCGAATATAGTCGTCCAATATATCGATCTTTACGTCTTGACCATTTAGAGACTCCTCGTCATGTCCCCGATCTCATCCGGGACTCTGAACTACTTTCGGTACATCAAAACACATAACTCATAATATAAATTGTCACCAAACGTTAAGCGTGCGGACCCTACGGGTTCGAAAACTATGTAGACATGAACGAGATCTCCGGTCAATAACCAATAGAGGAACCTAGATGCTCATATTGGCTCCTACATATTCTACGAAGATCTTTATCGGTCAAACCGCATAACAACATACGTTGTTCCCTTTGTCATCGGTATGTTACTTGCCCAAGATTCGATCGTCGGTATCACTATACCTTGTTCAATCTCGTTACCGGCATGTCTCTTTACTCGTTCCGTAATGCATCATCCCGCAACTAACTCATTAGTCACATTGCTTGCAAGGCTTATAGTGATGTGCATTACCGAGAGGACCCAGAGACACTTATCCGACAATCGGAGTGAAAAATCCTAATCTCGATCTATGCCAACTCAACAAACACCATTGGAGACACTTGTAGAGCACCTTTATAATCACCTAGTTACATTGTGACGCTTGGTAGCACACAAAGTGTTCCTGTGGTATTCGGGAGTTGCATAATCTCATAGTCATAGGAACACGTATAAGTCATGAAGAAAGCAATAGCAACATACAAACGATCAAGTGCTAAGCTAACGGAATGGGTCAAGTCAATCACATCATTCTCTAATGATGTGATCCGGTTAATCAAATGAAAACTCATGTCTATGGTTAGGAAACACAACCATCTTTTATTCAACGAGCTAGTCAAGTAGAGGCATACTAGTGATATTATGTTTGTCTATGTATTCACACATGTACTAAGTTTCCGGTTAATACAATTCTAGCATGAATAATAAACATTTATCATGAAATAAGGAAATAAATAATAACTTTATTATTGCCTCTAGGGCATATTTCTTTCAGTCTCCCACTTGCACTAGAGTCAATAATCTAGTTCGCATCATCATGTGATTTAACACCAATATTTACATCTGTATGTGATTAACATCCATAGTTCATATCGTCATGTGACCAACGCCCAAAGGGTTTACTAGAATCAATAATCTAGTTCACATTGCTATGTGATTAACACCCAAAGAGTACTATGGTATGATCATGTTTTGCTCGTGAGAGAAGTTTAGTCAATGGGTCTATCACATTCAGAGCCGTATGTATTTTGCAAATATTCTATCTCTGCAATGCTTTGCATGGAGCTACTCTAGCTAATTGCTCCCAATTTCAATATGTATCCAGATTGAGACTTAGAGTCATCTGGATGGTGTAAAAGCTTGCGCCGATGTAACTTTTTACGATGAACTCTTTTATCACCTCCATAATCGAGAAACGTTTCCTTAGTCCTCACTAAGGATATTCTTGACCGCTGTCCAGTGATCTACTCCTAGATCAAAATTGTATTCCCTTGCCAAACTCAGAGAAAGGTATACAATAGGTCTGGTACACAGCATAGCATACTCTATAGAACCTATGACTGAGGCATAGGGAATGACTTTTCATTCTCTTTATATTTTCTACCATGGTCAGGTTTTGAGTCTTACTCAGCTTCACACCTGGCAACACAGGCAAGAACTCCTTCTTTGACCGTTGCATTTTGAACTACTTCAAAATCTTATCAAGGTATCTACTCATTGAAAAATCTTATCAAGCGTCTTGATCTATCTCTATTGATTTTTGATGTTCAATGTGTAAGCAGCTTCACCGAGGTCTTTCTTTGAAAAACTCCTTTCAAACACTCCTTTATGCTTTCCAGAAAATTCTACATTATTTCTGATCAACAATATGTCATTCTCATATACTTATCATAAAGGCTGTAGTGCTCCCACTCACTTTCCTGTAAATACAGGCTTCACCATAAGTCTGTATAAAAATATATGCTTTGATCAACTCATCAAAGCGTATATTCCAACTCTGAGATGCTTGCACCAGTCCATAGATGGATCACTGGAGCTTGCACACTTTTTTAGCACCTTTAGGATTGACAAAACCTTCCGGTTGCATCATATACAACTCTTCTTTAATAAATCCATTAAGGAATGCAGTTTTGACATCCATTTGTCAGATTTCAAAAAATGTGGCAATTGCTAACATGATTCGGACAGACTTAAGCATCGATACGAGTGAGAAAATCTCATCGTATTCAACACCTTGAACTTGTCGAAAAACTTTTTGCGACAAGTCGAGCTTTGTAGATAGTAACACCACTATCAGCGTCTGTCTTCCTCTTGAAGATCCATTTATTTCTTATGGCTTGCCAATCATCGGGCAAGTCCACCAAAGTCCACACTTTATTCTCATACATGGATCCCATCTCAGATTTCATGGCCTTCAAGCCATTTCGCGGAATCTGGGATCATCATCGCTTCCTCATAGTTCGTAAGTTCATCATGTTCTAGTAACATGACTTCCCGAACAGGATTACCGTACCACTCTGGTGCGGACTGTACTTTGGAAGACCTACGAGGTTCTGTAGTAACTTAATCTGAAGTTTCATGATCATCATCATTAGCTTCCTCACTAATTGTTGTAGGAATCACTGGAACTGATTTCTGTGATGAATTACTTTCCAATTCGGGAGAAGGTACAATTACCTTATCAAGCTCTACTTTCCTCCCACTCACTCCTTTCGAGAGAAACTCTTTCTCTAGAAAGGATCCATTCTCAGCAACGAATATCTTGCCTTCGGATCTGTGATAGAAAGTGTACCCAATAGTTTCCTTTGGGTATTCTATGAAGATGCACTTCTCCGATTTGGGTTCGAGCTTATTGATACGTCTCCAACGTATCTACTTTTCCAAACACTTTTGCCCTTGTTTTGGACTCTAACTTGCATGATTTGAATGAAACTAACCCGGACTGACGCTGTTTTCAGCAGAGCTGCCATGATGTTGTTTTATGTGTAGAAAACGAAAGTTCTCGGAATGACCTGAAAATCCTCGGAGATAAGTTTCAGAAAATATAAAAAATACTGGCAAAAAGATGAAGACCAGGGGGCCCACACCCTGTCCACGAGGGTGGGGGGCGCGCCCACCCCCTCTAGGCACGCCCCCCTGTCTCGTGGCCCCCCTGAGGCTCCACCGACCTCAACTCCAACTCCATATATTCCGTTTCACGGAGAAAAAAATCAGAGAGGAAGTTTCATCGCGTTTTACGATACGGAGTCGCCGCCAAGCCCTAATCTCTCTCGGGAGGGCTGATCTGGAGTCCGTTCGGGGTTCCGAAGAGGGGGATTCGTCGCCATCGTCATCATCAACCATCCTCCATCACCAATTTCATGATGCTCACCGCTGTGCGTGAGTAATTCCATCGTAGGCTTGCTGGACGGTGATGGGTTGGATGAGATTTACCATGTAATCAAGTAGTTTTGTTAGGGTTTGATCCCTAGTATCCACTATGTTCTGAGATTGATGTTGCTATGACTTTGCTATGCTTAATGCTCGTATCTAGGGCCCGAGTGCCATGATTTCAGATCTGAACCTATTATGTTTTCATGAATATATGTGTGTTCTTGATCCTATCTTGCAAGTCTATAGTCACCTATTATGTGTTATGATCCGACAACCCCGAAGTGACAATAATCGGGATACTTCTCGGTGATAACCGTAGTTTGAGGAGTTCATGTATTCACTATGTGCTAATGCTTTGTTCCGGTTCTCTATTAAAAGGAGGCCTTAATATCCCTTAGTTTCCACTAGGTCCCCGCTGCCACGGGAGGGTAGGACAAAATATGTTATGCAAGTTCTTTTCCATAAGCACGTATGACTGTATTCGGAATACATGCCTACATTACATTGATGAATTGGAGTTAGTTCTATGTCACCTTATGTTATAGTTATTACATGAGGAATCCCATCCGACATAATTATCCATCACTGATCCAATGCCTATGAGCTTTTCACATCTTGTGTTTCGCTTATTTAATTTTCCGTTGCTACTGTTATAATTACTACAAAACAATTATGTTTACTGTTGCCACTGTTACAATTACTATCATACTACTTTGCTACTAAATACTTTGATGCACATACTAAGTTATCCAGGTGTGGTTGAATTGACAACTCAACTGCTAATACTTAATAATATTCTTTGGCTCCCCTTGTGTCAAATCAATAAATTTGGGTTGAATACTCTACCCTCGAAAGCTGTTGCGATCCCCTACACTTGTGGGTTATCAAGACTAATTTCTGGCGCCGTTGCCGGGGAGCATAGCTCTATTCTCTGAGTCACTTGAGATTTATATCTGTTGATCACTATGAAGAACTTGAAAGACGCAAAAACTAAGATTTTTCCCTCAACTTCGAGGGGAGGTAAGGAACTGCCATCTAGCTCTGCACTAGATTCTCCTTCTGTTTTGAGTAAGCTTGCGACACCTAAACCTGCTACTGCTATGAATTCTGATATGTCGCATGTTATTGATGATGCCACTTCTGCTATGCATGATACTTATGATGAAACTACTTCTATGCTTGATACTACTGTGCCATTGGGTGAATTTCTTGATGAACAATTTACTAGGGCTAGGGAGAATGAAATTGTTGAAAATGAAATTACTGATGAAAGTGATGATGAAGGTTCTCCTCCTAATTATGAATTGCCTATTGTTCCTGAGGATTATGTTATGGATGAAGAAACTGCTAGAGATTTTTCTTGCATGCAATGATAGATCAGATCTTAAGAAATTGTTAGCTAAGCTGAAACAAAAGACTCTAAATGCTAGAATGAAACATGAGCCTGCTTTTGCCACCTCACCTATCTTTGTTACTGAGAAGGATTATGAATTTTCTATTGATCCTGAGATTATTACTTTAGTTGAATCTGATCCTTTCTATGGCACCAAATCTGAAACTGTTGTGGCACATCTCACCAAGTTAAATGATATAGCTACCCTGTTTAATAATGATGAGAAGTCTCGCTATTAATATATCCTTAAGATATTTCCGTTCTCATTAAAGGGTGATGCTAAGACTTGGTTGAATTCTCTTGATCCTGGTTGTGTGCGTAGTCCCCGGGATATGATTTATTACTTCTCTGCGAAATATTTCCTGCTCATAAGAAACAAGCTGCCTTGCGGGAAATATATAACTTTGTGCAAATCAAAGAAGAGAGTCTCCCACAAGCTTGGGGGAGGCTTCTCCAATTACTTAATGCTTTGCCTGATCATCCTCTTAAGAAAAATGAAATACTTGATATCTTTTATAATGGACTAACTGATGCTTCCAAGGACTACTTGGATAGTTGTGATGGTTGTGTTTTTAGGGAAAGAACAGTGGACCAAGCTGAATTACTATTGAATAATATGCTGGAAAATGAAAATAATTGGACTCTTCCTGACCCAATTCCTGAGGCAATTCCTGAACAAATTGAGCCAATTCCTGAGCCTATTCCTAAACCCACTACAAAGAAGAGAGGTGTTCTATTTCTCAGTCCTGAAGATATGCAAGAAGCAAAGAAATCAATGAAAGAAAAAGGTATAAAAACTGAAGATGTTAAGAATTTACCTCCTATTGAAGAAATACATGGTCTTAATATACAGCCTGTTGAAGAACCACATTGTCTTGATAACCCGACACAGGTAGTGAAGGTAAATTCTCTCTATAGATATGATAAAGTTGAAATTCCCTCTACTAAATTTCATAGCCCATGCTTAGATGAATTTGATGACTTTATGGATAAACTAGCAAATTTCAATGATTATGTTAGTAGGTAATTGAAAAATAATGCTTATATGATTGGATGCTTGAATGATTATATGGCTAGAGTTAAAGGTGAACTTAAACTCACTAGTAAACATGTCTCTATGATTGCCACTCAAGCTGAACTAGTACTTAAGGCTCAGAATGATTTTCTTGATGAACTAAATAATAAACATGGCTTTTTTGTTAGAGTGGCTACGAGAACTGGTAAAATGATTCAGGAACCTTTATATCCTGAAGGCCACCCTAAGAGAATTGAACAAGATTCTCAGAATAATAATCTAGATGCTCCTAGTTCTTCTAAGAAGAAGAAAAGGAAAAATGACAGTACTTTGCATGCTTCTAGTCAAACTAATGAAGAAACACCTGAGAATCCTAATGATACTTCTACCTCTGATGCTGAAACACAATCCGGAGATGAACAAGAACCTGATGATAATGCTAATAATGATGTTCATGTTGATGCTCAACCTAGTAATAACAATGATATAGAAATTGAACCTACTGTTGGTCTTGATAACCCACAATCAAGAAACCAACGTTATGACAAGAGAGATTTTGTTGCTAGAAAGCATGGTAGAGAAAGAGAACCATGGGTTCAGAAACCCATGCCCTTTCCTCCTAAACCATCCAAGACAAAGGATGATGAGGACTTTGAGCGTTTTGCTGAAATGATTAGACCTATTTTCTTACGCATGCGCTTAACCGATATGCTTAAAACAAACCCTTATGCTAAATATATGAAAGATATCATCACTAATAATAGGAAAATGCCTAAAGCTGAGATTTCCACCATGCTTGCCAACTATTCCTTTAAGGGTGGAATACCTAAGAAACTTGGTGATCCCGGAGTACCCACTATACCATGCTCCATCAAAAGAAATTATGTTAAAACTGCTTTATGTGATTTAGGAGCCGGTGTTAGTGTTATGCCTCTTTCCTTGTACCATAGACTTGAATTAAGTAAGTTGACAGCCACTGAGATATCTTTGCAAATGGCTGACAAATCAACTGCTATACCTGTCGGCATTTGTGAGGACGTGTCTGTTGTTGCGAATGTTACTATCTTAACAGACTTTTTCATTCTCGATATTCCTGAGGACGACAGTATGTCGATTATCCTCGGTAGACCCTTTTTAAATACTGCAGGTGCTGTTATTGATTGCAACAAAGGCAATGTCACCTTTCGAGTTAATGGAAATGAGCATACGGTACATTTTCCAAGGAAACAACCTCGAGTTCACAGCATAAATTCTACTGGGAAAATTCCATCAATTATTATTGGAGGTTTTGAATTTCCTCTCCCTACTGTCAAGAAAAAGTATGATATTCTTATTGTTGGGGATGTTCATATCCCCGTTGAGGTAACATAGTGTCACTTCGAAACTTCTCCGGCCGGTTCCATGTTATTCGGAATGACTTTGTTAACAAGGCTTGATCAACCTTGTTAGGGGATTCATTTTGATGATCATGAGATGGATGAAACTAGAAGGCACAACCTTCTGTACCCTCTTTTTACTTTCTGTTATTTAAAATAAATAAAGCAAAAATAGTATTATTTTGTCTATTTTCTGAATTATCCGTGCAATAAAAAAATATCCCGAAAATAAAAGTGCTCCAAATGCCCTGCAAATTTAGTATGATTTTTATGGAATATTTGAGGATTTTAGGCACTAAAATCACTACAGGAGGGGCAAGCACTAGGACACGAGGGTGGAGGGCGCGCCCATACCCCCTGGGCGCCCCCCCTGTCTCGTGGTCCCCAGGTGGACCCCCTCCACTTATGCCAGCACCCACACTATCCATCTTCTTCCAAAAAAATCCCCATCCAGCTCAAGAACGAGTTCTAGCTCATTTTGTTGTGATTTTCGATTTCCTTGCTCAAAGCTCCATTCACAAAACTGCTTTGGGAGATTGTTGCTTTGTATGTGACTCCTCCATTGGTCCAATTAGTTTTTGATCTAGTGC
The DNA here is from genome assembly GCF_002162155.2 of Triticum dicoccoides. Lineage (NCBI taxonomy): Eukaryota > Viridiplantae > Streptophyta > Magnoliopsida > Poales > Poaceae > Triticum > Triticum dicoccoides. Next base: position 788,849,113 of record NC_041383.1, read on the forward strand.
TTTATTCATTGCAAATTTTTGCTGCATAGGTGACCCTATTCTTGAGCTTGCATGTTAAATTTATGAGGTCCCAAGTAATTTTAATGCATGATATAGGCTCTAGGCACTTGTAGGAGTAGTTGCTACCAATCTTGTTTAGTTTTATTCACTTTTATTTTGAAGTTACTAAAATTTCAGAAATTTTTAGAAAATGTTAAGGAGATTTTTTAGGGGATCTTCTAGCCAAGGCTCCCAGGATAAACAAGCTAAAGAAAAGGAAAATGCCAAATATAATCTTCCTTGCGTAGCGGAACTATGGCCGTGTGAATGGCTATGCGATGATTTCTTAATAGAAGCCGGTATTTGTGAAGACTTTTATTCCTTGGTTGAAAATGCTGGCCTCGCCGACTTCCTCCACGACCGGATCGATCAGTATCTCTTACTCACCAATACTTTCTTGCAAAACTTTTATTATTATCCTAAGAATATACCTCCATCAGTATAATTCCATTTATACGATGAATTGAAGGAAATGTCTTTACGTCATTTTTGTGCGGTATGTAGAATACCCTTTCAGGGCAGATTAGACGAACCACATCGTAAGGATGTGGATGGCTTTGTTAACACCATTACTGTAGGGGATCCGAAGAAGGGTTCTGATGCGAGAATCACTAGCATACATTTTCCTGTTTTACGCTACAATGTCTTATTTGCTAGTCGATGCTTAATTGGTAATGGGAATAGTGGAAACTTCAGTGTTCCCGATATTATTATTCTATTCCATGCTTTGTTTGGTGATAATAGTTTTAGTATGGGTGCCATTATTGCTAAACGTCTAAACCTGAATCATACAAAGGGGCCCATCCTTGGAGGTATCTATGCTGCACGTCTTGCTAAACATTTCAAGATACCTACTAGGCACCATGAGAAAGAGGAGACAATATTGCCTCCTTACATTTTAGATTACAAGAGCATGGTAGCACATGAATTTATTGTTCATAATGATGATAGGATGCTCCTGTATAACTTGAGATTTAATAAGAAACACAATGAGACTATTATTCTGCCTGCACCTCTATTGTTTGATTTGACCGCAGATAATTATCTTGTCACTCCGAAAGCGGTGTACGCTCATCGAGGCCAATCATCCACTCCAGAACTTGGGCCTGAGCCGTAACCTTCGCTGGACCCTTATCGTGCATCATCTTACCAGTGGGATTCGGAGGAGACGGCCAGCCAGTGGTATCCTGATTACACCCCTCAGTACACTGGGGAGAGTAGACGCGGTCCGTGGCATTAGACCAACTTAGGCCAAAAGCCTAAGCTTGGGGGAGTACGTATTTCTCATCGACTTTACATTCATGTTCACACACTATTCTAGTCGTCGGTGCTCATACTCTTTCATTGTATTATCCATGCTAGTTTAATTTTCTTTTTCTAGTTTTCTTCTTGTGTGTTTGATAAACCTTAAGAAAAACAAAAAAAAATTAGTTTATTTAATTTCCATGCTTGTAGTAGAAATTAAAATGAAAACCCAAAAAGATTTCTTGTTCTTCTTTTTACTTGTTGGGAGGTTTCCCGTGCAAATAGTTTTATTTCCTTTCCTTTGGGGGATCGAGAGTAGAAGACCATATTGAAAATGTTTAGTGGCTCTCATATGCATGATTGTTTATTTAACTTAGATCCCATATTACTTTGTCTTCTCTCTTGAGTTGAATGCTTGCAAATTCCAGCTTAGTCCAATGTACGTGCACTATTATTATTATACACATCGTTCAGTCGTGCAAGTGAAAGGCAATAATGACGATATATGATGGACTGATTGAGATGAGAGAAGCTGGTATGAACTCGACCTCTCTTGTTTTTGTAAATATGATGAGTTCATCGTTCCTGATTCAGCTTATTATGAAGTAAAAATATTTGCAATGACATTTAGAGATTATAGTTGCTTGTGCCATACTTGATTAGCTATGAGTTATAATGGTTTACCTTGCGTGCCAACATGCTATTAGAATGATTATGACGTGGTATGATGGGATGGTGTCCTCCTTTGAATGAATTGAGTGACTCGACTTGGCACATGTTCACGCATGTAGTTGAAACAAATCAACATAGCCTTCACGATATTTATGTTCATGGTGGATTATATCCTACTCATGCTTGTACTCGGTGTGAATTAATTTTAATGCATGTTCATGACTGTTGTCGCTCTCTCAGTTGGTCTCTTCTCAGTATTTTGCTAGCCTTCACCTGTACGAAGCGGGAATGCTGCTTGTGCATCCAAACTCCTCAAACCCCAAAGTTATTCCATATGAGTCCATCGTACCTTCCTATATGCGGTATCTACCTGCCGTTCCAAGTAATTTTGTATGTGCCAAACTCCAAACCTTCAAATGAAATTCGGTTTTGTATGCTCGAGCAGCTCATGTTTCAACTAGGGCTGCCTATATCTTCCATGATAGGTGGGTTATTCTTAAGAGGAGTCGACTCCTCTCCTCATGCACGAGAAAGGGCCGGTAACCGGGATGCCCAGTCCCATGATCCAAAAAGATCAAAGCAAATCAATATAATTAAACAAAACTCCCCCAGGGTTGTTCTTAGTTGGAGGCACTCGTTGTTTCAAGCAAGCCATGGATTGATGCTTGTTGGTGGTGGGGGAGTATAAACTTTTACCATTCTGTTTGGGAGCTGCCTATAATGCATGTAGTATGGAAGATACATCCATCTCATAGTTGTTGCGTTAACAGTGAAAGTATGCCGCTCAAAATGTTATTCAATCTCTATTTTAAAATTGAGCTCTGGCACCTCTACAAATCCCTGCTTCCCTCTGCGAAGGGCCTATCTATTTACTTTTATGTTGAGTCATCATCCCTCTTATTAAAAAGCACCCGCTGGAGAGCACACTGTCATTTGCATTCATTATTATTGATTCATATTGGGTATGACTTGACTGGATCTCTTTTACCATGAATTACAATGTTTAGTCAGTCCTTGATCTTTAAAGGTGCTCCGCATTTATGTTTTGCGGTCTCAGAAGGGCTAGCGAGATACCATTTTGTTATATCATGTTATGATTGTTTTGAGAAAGTGTTGTCATCCGAGTTTTATTATCATCGCTCGCTAGCTGATTATGCCATTGATGTGTAATTGTGAGACCTAGGTGTTATTGTGAGTATGGTTTGTTCATAATATTTGCTGAAACCTGAATGCTGGCTTTGCATATTTACAACAACAAGAGCAAACAGAGTTTGTAAAAGTTTTTCTTTATCACTTTCAGTTTATCAACTGAATCGAGGACAAGCAAAGGTTTAAGCTTGGGGGAGTTGATATGTCTCCAACGTATCTACTTTTCCAAACACTTTTGCCCTTGTTTTGGACTCTAACTTGCATGATTTGAATGAAACTAACCCGGACTGACGCTGTTTTCAGCAGAGCTGGCATGATGTTGTTTTATGTGTAGAAAACGAAAGTTCTCGGAATGACCTGCAAATCCTCGGAGATAAGTTTCAGAAAATATAAAAATACTGGCAAAAGATGAAGACCAGGGGGCCCACACCCTGTCCACAAGGGTGGGGGGCGCACCCACCCCCTCTAGGCACGCCCCCTGTCTCGTGGGCCCCCTGAGGCTCCACTGACCTCAACTCCAACTCCATATATTCCGTTTCACGGAGAAAAAAATAGGAGAGGAAGTTTCATCGTGTTTTACAATACGGAGCCACCGCCAAGCCCTAATCTCTCTCGGGAGGGCTGATCTGGAGTCCATTCGGGGCTCCGGAGAGGGGGATTCGTCGCCATCGTCATCATCAACCATCCTCCATCACTAATTTCATGATGCTCACCGCCGTGCGTGAGTAATTCCTTCGTAGGCTTGCTGGACGGTGATGGGTTGGATGAGATTTACTATGTAATCAAGTTAGTTTTGTTAGGGTTTGATCCCTAGTATCCATTATGTTCTGAGATCGATGTTGCTATGACTTTGCTATGCTTAATGCTTGTCATTAGGACCCGAGTGCCATGATTTCAGATCCGAACCTATTATGTTTTCATGAATATATGTGTGTTCTTGATCCTATCTTGCAAGTCTATAGTCACCTATTATCTGTTATGATCCGACAACCCCGAAGTGACAATAATCGGGATACTTCTCGGCGATGACCGTAGTTTGAGGAGTTCATGTATTCACAATGTGCTAATGCTTTGGTCCGGTTCTCTATTAAAAGGAGGCCTTATATCCCTTAGTTTCGACTAGGTCCCCGCTGCCACGGGAGGGTAGGACATAAGATGTCATGCAAGTTCTTTTCCATAAGCACGTATGACTGTATTCAGAATACATGCCTACATTACATTGATGAATTGGAGCTAGTTCTGTGTCACCCTATGTTATAACTATTACATGAGGAATCGCATCCGACATAATTATCCATCACTGATCCAATGCCTACGAGCTTTTCACATCTTGTGTTTTGCTTATTTACTTTTCGGTTGCTACTATTATAATTACTACAAAACTATTATCTTTACTTTTGCCATTGTTACCATTACTATCATACTACTTTGCTACTAAATACTTTTCTACAGATACTAAGTTATCTAGGTGTGGTTGAATTGACAACTCAACTGCTAATACTTAAGGATATTCTTTGGCTCCCCTTGTGTCGAATCAATAAATTTGGGTTGAATAGACTACCCTCGAAAGCTATTGCGATCCCCTACACTTTTGGGTTATCACTTATTAGGTTGAAACTTTTTCCCATAAGCATCACAACCCCAAACTTTAAGAAACAACAACTTTGGTTTCTTGCCAAACCATAGTTCATAAGGCGTCATCAACGGATTTTGATGGTGCCCTATTTAAAGTGAATGCAACTGTCTCTAATACATAACCCCAAAACGATAGTGGTAAATCGGTAAGATACATCATAGATCGCATCATATCTAATAAAGTGCGGTTACGATGTTCGGACACACTATTACGCTATGGTGTTCCATGTGGCGTGAGCTGTGAAACTATTCCACATCATTTTTTGAATGAAGGACAAACACGTAACTCAAATATTCTCCTCTACGATCAGATTGTAGAAAGTTTATTTTCTTGTTACGATGATTCTCCACTTCACTCTAAAATTCTTTGAACTTTTCAAATGTTTCAGACTTGTGCTTCATTAAGCAGATATACTCATATCTGCTCAAATCATATGTGAAGGTCAGAAAATAACGATACCCACCACGAGCATCAACACTCACCCGCATACATCGGTATGGATTATTTCCAACAAGTCAGTAGCTCGTTCCATTGTTCCGGAGAACGGAGTTTTAGTCATCTAGCCCAAAAGGCACGGTTCGCAAGCATCAAATGATTCATAACCAAGTGATTCCAAAAATCCATCCTTATGGAGTTTCTTCATGCGCTTTACACTGATTTGACCCAAATAGCAGTGCCACTAATAAGTTGCACTATCATTATCAACTTTGCATCTTTTGGCATCAATATTATGAATATGTGTATCACTACGATCGAGATCCAACAAACTATTTCCATTGGGTGTATGACCATCAAAGGTTTTATTCATATAAACAGAACAACAATTATTCTCTGACTTTAAATGAATAATCGTATTGCAATAAACATGATCAAATCATATTCATGCTCAACGCAAACGCCAAATACCATTTATTTAAGTTTAACACTAATCCCGAAAGTATAGGGAGTGTGCGATGATCATATCAATCTTGTAACCACTTCCAACACACATGGTCACTTCACCCTCAACTAGTCTTTGTTTATTCTGTAACTCCTGTTTCGAGTTACTAATTTTTTTAGCAACCGAACAAGTATCAAATACCCAGGGGCTACTATAAACACTAGTAAGGTACACATCAATAACCTATATATCAAATATACCCCTTTTCAGTTTGCCATCCTTCTTATCCACCAAATATTCAGGGCATTTCCGCTTCCAGTGACCATTTCCTTTGTAGTAGAAGCACTCAGTTTCAGGCTTTAGTCTAGCTTTGGGCTTCTTCACGGAAATGACAACTTGCTTGCCATTCTACATGAAGTTCCCTTTCTTTCCCTTTGCCCTTTTCTTGAAACTAGTGGTGTTGTTAATCATCAACACTTGATGCTCTTTCTTGATTTCTACCTTCATCGATTTCATCATCATGAAAAGCTCGGGAATCATTTTCGTCATCCCTTGCATACTATAGTTCATCACCAAGTTCTATTAACTTGGTGATGGTGACTAGAGAACTCTGTTAATAACTATCTTATCTGGAAGATTAACTCCCACTTGATTCAAGCGATTGTAGTACCCAGACAATCTGAGCGCATGCTCACTGCTTGAGCTATTCTCCTCCATCTTTTAGCTATAGAACTTGTTGGAGACTTCATATCTTTCAACACGGGTATTTGCTTGAAATATTAACTTCAACTCCTGGAACATCTCATATGGTCCATGACGTCCAAAACGTCTTTGAAGTCCCGATTCTAGGCCGTTAAGCATGGTGCACTAAAATATCAAGAGTCATCATATTGAGCTAGCCAAATGTTCATAACGTCGCATCTGCTCCTGCAATAGGTCTGTCACCTAGCGGTGCATGAAGGACATAATTCTTTTGTGCAGCAATGAGGATAAACCTCAGATCACGGACCCAGTCCGCATCATTGCTACTATCATCTTTCAACTTAGTTTTCTCTAGGAACACATATAAAACATACAGAAGCAACAACGCGAGCTATTGATCTACAACATTATTTGCAAAATACTATCAGGACTAAGTTCATGATAAATTTAAGTTCAATTAATCATATTACTTAAGAACTCCCACTTAGATAGACATCCCTCTAATCATCTAAGTGATCACGTGATCCAAATCAACTAAACCATAACCGATCATCACGTGAGATGGAGTAGTTTTCAATGGTGAACATCACTATGTTGATCATATCTACTATATGATTCACGTTCGACCTTTCGGTCTCAGTGTTCCGAGGCCATATTTGCATATGCTAGGCTCGTCAAGTTTAACACGAGTATTTCTGCGTGTGCCAAACTGGCTTGCACCTATTGTATGTGAACGTTGAGCTTATCACACCCGATCATCACGTGGTGTGTCGGCACGACGAACTTCGGCAATGGTGCATACTCAGGGAGAACACTTATACCTTGAAAATTAGTGAGATATCATCTTATAATGCTACCGTCAATCAAAGCAAACTAAGATGTATAAAAGATAAACATCACATGCAATCAAAATATGTGACATGATATGGCCATCATCATCTTGTACCTTTGATCTCCATCGTCAGCGGCATGACACCATGATCTCCATCATCCTGATCTATATCAATGTGTCGTTACATGGTCGTCTCGCCAACTATTGCTCTTGCAACTATTGTTATCGCATAGCGATAAAGTAAAGAAATTATTTGGCGCTTGCATCTTATGCAATAAAGAGACAACCATAAGGCTTCTGCCAGTTGCCGATAACTTCAACAAAACATGATAATCTCATACAACAACTTATATCTCATCACGTCTTGACCATATCACATCACAACATGCCCTGCAAAAACAAGTTAGACGTCCTCTACTTTGTTGTTGCAAGTTTTATGTGGCTGCTATGGGCTGAGCAAGAACCGTTCTTACCTACACATCAAAACCACAACGATATTTCGTCAAGTTAGTGTTGTTTTAACCTTCAATAAGGACCGGGCGTAGCCACACTCGATTCAACTAAAGTTGGAGAAACTGACACCCGCCAGCCACCTGTGTGCAAAGCACGTCGGTAGAACCAGTCTCGCGTAAGCGTACGCATAATGTCGGTCCGGTCCGCTTCATACAACAATACCACTGAACCAAAGTATGACATGCTGGTAAGCAGTATGACTTGTATCGCCCAAAACTCACTTGTGTTCTACCCGTGCATATAACATCTATGCATAAACCTGGGTTTGATACCAGTGTTGGGGAACATAGTAATTTAGAAAAATTTCCTACGCACAAGCAAGATCATGGTGATGCATAACAATGAGAGGGGAGAGTGTCATCCACGTACCCTTGTAGACCGTAAGCGGAAGCGTTATGACAATGCGGTTGATGTAGTCGTACGTCTTCATGATCGACCGATCCAAGTACCGAACGTACGACACGTCTGCGATCTGCACACGTTCAGCTCGGTAACGTCCCACGAACTCACGATCTAGTAGAGCTTCGAGGGAGAGTTCCGTCAGCACGACGGTGTGATGACGGTGTTGATGAAGCTACCAATGCAGGGCTTCGCCTAAGCACCGCTACGATATGACCGAGGTGGATTATGGTGGAGGAGGGCACCGCACACAGCTAAATGATCAATGATCAACTTGTGTGTCTATGGGGTGCCCCCTTCCCCCATATATAAAGGAGTAGACGAGGGGGAGGGCCGGACCTCTCTTGCGCACGCCATAGGGGAGTCCTACTCCCACTGGGAGTAGGATTCCCCCCCTTCCAAGTTCGAGTAGGAGAGGTAGGAAAGAGGAGGGAGAGCAGAAGGAAAGGAGGGCCGGCCCGCTCACCCAATTCGGATAGGGCTTGGGGGGGATCCTAGGCTTTCTCCTCCTCTATTCCACTAAGGCCCAATAAGGCCCATACACTCCCCCGGCGAATTCCCGTAACTCTCCGGTACTCCGATAAATACCCGAATCACTCGGAACGTTTTCGATGTCCGAATATTGTCGTCCAATATATTTATCTTTACGTCTCGACCATTTCGAGACTCCCCGTCATGTCCCCAATCTCATTCGGGACTCCGAACTACCTTCAGTACATCAAAAAACATAACTCGTAATATAAATCGTCACCGAACGTTAAGCATGCGGACCCTACGGGTTCGAGAACTATGTAGACATGACCGAGACACATCTCCGGTCAATAACCAATAGCGGAACCTGGATGCTCATATTGTCTCCTAAATATTCTACGAAGATCTTTATTGGTCAAACCGCATAACAACATACGTTGTTCCCTTTGTCATCGGTATGTTACTTGCCCGAGATTCGATCGTCGGTATCACCATACCTAGTTCAATCTTGTTACTGGCAAGTCTCTTTACTCGTTCTGTAATGCATCATCCCGCAACTAACTCATTAGTCACAATGCTTGCAAGGCTTATAGTGATGTGCATTACCGAGAGGGCCCAGAGATACTTATCCGACAATCGGAGTGACAAATCCTAATCTCGATCTATGCCAACTCAACAAACACCATCGGAGACGCCTGTAGAGCACCTTCATAATCACCCAGTTACGTTGTGACATTTGGTAGCACACAAAGTGTTCCTCTGGTATTCAGGAGTTTCATAATTTCATAGTCATTGGAACATGCACTACAAAAAAAGACACATCCGTGACATTTTGGGCCGAACGAATTTTTTTTCTGTCATACATATGACATTTCTATGACGATAATTGTGACAAAACCCGGTATCATCATAGATGTGGTGGGCTCCTACTTCTATGACAAAAAAATCATGATAGAAAATGGGCTTTTCGTCCTAGGCGGGCCGGAGACGCAGCTGCATGACATTCTTTGGGCCGTCCATGACGGAAAAAACCGTGGTAGAAGCGAGGGGGTTGAAAATTTCGGGGAGTTGCCTGATACGTCTCCAACGTATCTATAATTTTTGATTGCTCCATGCTACTTTATCTACTGTTTTGGACTATATTGGGCTTTATTTTCCACTTTTATATTATTTTCGGGACTAACCTATTAACCGGAGGCCCAGCCCAGAATTGCTGTTTTTTGCCTATTTCAGTATTTCGAAGAAACAGAATATCAAACGGAGTCCAAACGGAATGAAACCTTCGGGAACGTGATTTTCTCACAGAACGTGATCCAGGAGACTTGGACCCTGCTCCAAGGAACAACCAAGGAGGTCACGAGGGTGGGGGGCGCCCCCCTGTGCGCGCCCCCTGCCTCGTGGGCCCCCTGTTGCTCCACCGACGTACTCCTTCCTCCTATATATACCTACGTACCCCCGTCAGATCAAATACAGAGCCAAAAAACTAATTCCACCGCCGCAACTTTCTGTATCCACGAGATCCCATCTTGGGGCCTGTTCCGGACCTCCGCCGGAGGGCATCTACCACGAAGGGCTTCTACATCAACACCATAGCCTCTCCGATGAAGTGTGAGTAGTTTACTTCAGACCTTCGGGTCCATATCTAGTAGCTAGATGGCTTCTTCTCTCTTTTTGGATCTCAATACAATGTTCTCCCCTCTCTTGTGGAGATCTATTCGATGTAATCTTCTTTTTGCGGTGTGTTTGTTGAGACCGATGAATTGTGGGTTTATGATCCAGCTTATATATGAATAATATTTGAATCTTCTCTGAATTCTTTTATGTATGATTGAGTTATCTTTGCAAGTCTCTTCGAATTATCCGTTTGGTTTGGCCACCTAGATTGGTAGTTCTTGCAATGGGAGAAGTGTTTAGCTTTGGGTTCAATCTTGCGGTGTCCTTACCTAGTGACAGAAGGGGCAGCAAGGCACGTATAGTATTGTTGCCATCGAGGAACAAGATGTGGTTATTACCATATTGCATGAATTTATCCCTCTACATCATGTCATCTTTCTTAAGGCGTTCCTCTGTTTTTAACTTAATACTCTAGATGCATGCTGGATAGCGGTCGATGAGTGGAGTAATAGTAGTAGATGCAGAATCGTTTCGATCTACTTGTCTCGGACGTGATGCCTATACACGTGATCATACCTAGATAACATCATAATTATTCGCTTTTCTATCAATTGCTCAACAGTAATTTGTTCACCCACCGTAGAATATTTATGCTCTTGAGAGAAGGCACTAGTGAAACCTATGGCCCCGGGTCTATTCTCATCATATCAATCTCCATTACTTATTTACTTGCTTTGTTTTTACTTTGCCTTTTACTTTTTACTTTGCATCTCTATATCAAAAATACCAAAAATATTATTTATCATCTCTATCAGATCTCACCCTCGTAAGTGACTGTGAAGGGATTGACAACCCCTAATCGCGTTGGTTGCGAGTAGCTATCGTTTTGTGTAGGTACGAGGGACTCGTGCGTGATCTCCTACTGGATTGATACCTTGGTTCTCAAAAACTGAGGGAAATACTTATGCTACTTTACTGCATCATCCTCTCCTCTTCGGGGAAATCCAACACTGTGCTCAAGAGGTAGCAAGAAGAATTTCTGGCCATGTTGCCGGGGAGTTTGCGCAAAAGTCAACTATATCAAGTACCCATCACAATCCCTATCTCTCGCATTACATTATTTGCCTCTCGTTTTCCTCTCCCCCACTTCACCCTTGCCATTTTATTCGCCCTCTCTTTCCCAATCTCCTCCTCTCTTTTCCTTTCGCCTTTTTCTCGTTTGCCTTTTTGTTTGCTTGTGTGTTGGATTACTTGTTGCCATGGCGCAAGATAATACCAAATTGTGTGACTTCTCGAATACCAATAATAATGATTTCCTTAGTACTCCGATTGCTCCTCATAATAATGATGAGTCTTGTGAAATCAATACCGCTTTGCTGAATCTTGTTATGAAAGATCAATTCGCCGGCCTTCCTAGTGAAGATGCCGCTACTCATCTAAACAATTTTGTTGATTTGTGTGATATGCAAAATAAGAAAGATACGGATAATAATATTGTCAAATTGAAGCTATTTCCGTTTTCACTTAGAGATCGTGCTGAATTTTGGTTTTCGTCTTTGCCTAAAAATAGTATTGATTCTTGGAACAAGTGCAAAGATGCTTTTATCTCTAAGTATTTTCCTCCCTCTAAGATCATCACTCTTAGGAACGATATTATGAATTTTAAACAACTTGATCATGAGCATGTTGCCCAATCTTGGGAAAGAATGAAATGGATGCTTCGCAATTGCTCTACTCATGGTTTGAATTTATGGATGATCATACAAAATTTTTATACCGGATTGAATTTTGCTTCTAGAAATCTTTTAGATTCGGCCGCGGGAGGCACGTTTATGGAAATTACATTAGGAGATGCTATAAAATTACTTGATAATATTATGGCTAATTACTCTCAATGGCACACCGAAAGATCTTCTAGTAAAAAAGTGCATGCTATAGAAGAAATCAATGTTTTAAGTGAAAAGATGGATGAACTTATGAAGATGTTTGCTACTAAAAATACTTCTCTTCATCCCAATGATATGCCATTATCTACTTTGATTGAGAATAATAATGAATCTATGGATGTGAATTTTGTTGGTAGGAATAGTTTTGGAAATAACGCGTATAGAGGGAATTTTAATCCTAGGCCTTATCCTAGTAATCCTTCTAATAATTATGGGAATTCCTACAACAACTCTTATGGAAATTTTAATAAGATTCCCTCTTAATTTGAGAGTAGTGTTAAAGAGTTTATGAATTCACAAAAGAATTTTAATGCTTTGCTTGAAGAGAAGTTGCTTAAAGTTGATGATTTGGCTAGGAACGTTGATAGAATTTCTCTGGAAATTGATTCTTTAAAGCATAGATCTATTCCTCCTAAGCATGATATCAATGGGTCTCTCAGAGCTATGAGAATTTCCATTGATGAGTGCAAGGAAAGAACCGCTAGGGTGCGTGCTTCCAAAGATGCCTTTATTAAAGCATGTTCTTCCAATTCCTATGAAAATCAAGACGAAGATCTAAAAGTTATTGATGTGTCCCCTATTAAATCTTTGTTTTTCAATATGAATCTTGATGAAACTGAATATGATCTTCCTTTACCTAGAAGGCGTTCTAAGCATTTGGAGTTTCTAGATCTTGATGATGAAATTGATGAAAGTGGGATTGAAAAAATAAAAATCTAGATGTTGCTAAACCCACTATTTTGGATCTCAAGGAATTTAATTATGAAAATTGCTATTTGATTGGTTGTATTTCCTTGTTGCAATCCGTGATAGATTCTCCTCATGCTTATAGTCAAAATAAGGCCTTTACCGAACACATTGTTGATGCCTTGACGCAATCTTATGAAGAAAAACTTGAGTTGAAAGTTTCAATCCCTAGAAAACTCTATGATGAGTGGGAACCTACTATCAAAATTAAAATTAAGGATTATGAGTTTCATGCTTTGTGTGATTTGGGTGCTAGTGTCTCCACTATTCCCAAAACTTTGTGTGATTTACTAGATTTCCGTAACTTTGAAGATTGCTCTCTAAACTTGCATCTTGCGGATTCCACTATTAAAAAGCCTATGGGAAGAATTAATGATGTTCTTATTGTTCCAAATAGTAATTATGTGCCCGTAGATTTTATAGTTCTTGATATACATTGCAATCCTTCATGTCATATTATTCTTGGTAGACCTTTCCTTAGAACGATTGGTGCGATTATTGATATGAAGGAAGGGAATATTAGATTCCAATTTCCCTTTAGAAAGGGTATGGAACACTTCCCTAGAAAGAAAATAAAATTACCATATGAATCTATCATGAGAGCCACTTATGGATTGCCTACCAAAGATGGCAAAACCTAGATCTATCCTTGTTTTTATACCTAGCTAGGGGCGTTAAACGATAGCGCTTGTTGGGAGGCAACCCAATTTTATTTTTTATTTTTTGTTTTTGTTCCTGTTTAGTGTTAAATTTTGTTTCTACTTTATGTTTAGATGTGTTTTTATGTTTTAATTAGTGTTTGTGCCAAGTAGAACCTATAGGATAAGCTATGATGATAGTTGATTTGATTCTGCTGAAAAACAGAAACTTTGCGCTCACGAGAAAAAATTCAATAAATCACAGAAACGTGATTTTGCATTGATTCTTTTTGCTGCTGATCAATAAATAAATTTTCCAGTACTTCCTATTTTGGTAGAAGTTTTAAAGTTCCAGAAGTTTGTGTTAGTTACAGATCGCTACAGACTGTTCTGTTTTTGACAGATTCTGTTTTTCGTGTGTTGTTTGCTTATTTCAATGCATCTATGGATAATAAATTAGTTTATAAACCATAAGGAAGATGGAATACAGTAGGTTTAACACCAATATAAATAAATAATGAGTTCATTACAGTACCTTAAAGTAGTCTTTTGTTTTCTTTCACTAACGGAGCTCACGAGATTTCTATTGAGTTTTCTGTTGTGAAGTTTTCAAGTTTTGGGTGAATTCTTTTGATGGATTATGGAACAAAGAGTGGCAAGAGCCTAAGCTTGGGGATGCCCATGGAACCCCGAAGATAATCCAAGGACACCAAAAAGTCAAAGCTTGGGGATGCCCTGGAAGGCATCTCCTCTTTCGTCTACTTCCATCGGTAATTTACTTGGAGCTATATTTTTATTCACCACATGTTATGTGTTTTCCTTGGAGCGTCTTGTATTATTTGCATCTTTGCTTGTTAGTTTACCACAATCATCCTTGCTGTACACACCTTTTGAGAGAGCCATACATGATTTGGAATTTGCTAGAATACTCTATGTGCTTCACTTATATCTTTTGAGCTTGATAGTTTTGCTCATAGTGCTTCACTTATATCTTTTGAGTGTAATAATTTTTGCTCTAGTACTTCACTTAGATCTTTTAGAGAACGCTGGTGGATTTGTTTTAAAGAAACTATTGATCTCTCATGCTTCACTTAGATTATTTTGAGAGTTGTTAATAGCATGGTAATTTGCTTAAAGATAATATACTTGGTATTCAAGATATGTGAAACTTTCTTTTGAGTGCGTTGAATACTAAGATAAGTTTGATGCTAGATAATTGTTTTGAGATATGGAGGTAATAATATCAAAGCAATGCTAGTTAGGGTGATTATGAATTTAAAGAATGCTTGTGTTGAAGTTTGTGATTCCCGTAGCATGCACGTATGGTGAACCGCTTTGTGATGAAGTCGGAGCACAAATTTATTTATTGATTGTCCTCCTTATGAGTGGCAGTCGGGGACGAGCGATGGTCTTTTCCTACCAATCTATCCCCCTAGGAGTATGCGTTTAGTGCTTTGGTTTTTGATGACTTCTAAATTCTTGCAACAAGTGCATGAGTTCTTTTGATTAATGTTGAGTCCATGGATTATACGCACTCTCACCCTTCCACCATTGCTAGCCTCTCTAATACCGCACACTTTTCGCCGGTATCATACACCCACCATATACCTTCCTCAAAACAGCCACCACACCTACCTATCATGGCATTTCCATAGCCATTCCGAGATATATTGCCATGCAACTTTCCACCGTTCCGTTCATATGACACACATTACTTTTGTCATATTGCTTTTTGCATGAACATGTAGTTGACATTGTATTTGTGGAAAAGCCACCATTCATAATTCTTTCATACATGTCACTCTTGATTCATTGCATATCCCGGTACACCGCCGGAGGCATTCATATAGAGTCATATTTTGTTCTAGTATCGAGTTGTAATTGTTGAGTTGTAAGAAAAAATAAAAGTGTGATGATCATCATTATTAGAGCATTGTCCTAGTGAGGAAAGGATGATGGAGACTACGATTCCCCCATAAGTCGGGATGAGACTCCGGACTTTATGAAAAATAAAAGAGGCCAAAGAAGCCCAAATAAAAAAAGAGGCCAAAGAATCCCACCAAAATAAAAAAATGAGAGAAAAAGAGAGAAGGGACAATGCTACTATCCTTTTACCACACTTGTGCTTCAAAGTAGCACCATGATCTTCATGATAGAGAGTCCCATATGTTGGCACTTTCATATACTAGTGGGAATACTTCATATGTTGGTATGAATATTTCATTATAGAGAGTCTCATATGTCTTGAATCTTTCGGATCTGAATATTCATACCACAATTAAGAAGATTTACATTGAAATTATGCCAAAGTATCACACCGCATCAAAATTCTTTTTTATCATTTACGTACTCGAGGACGAGCAGGAATTAAGCTTGGGGATGCTTGATACGTCTCCAACGTATCTATAATTTTTGATTGCTCCATGCTACTTTATCTACTGTTTTGGACTATATTGGGCTTTATTTTCCACTTTTATATTATTTTTGGGACTAACCTATTAACCGGAGGCCCAACCCAGAATTGCTGTCTTTTTTGCCTATTTTAGTATTTCCAAGAAACAGAATATCAAACGGAGTCCAAACGGAATGAAACCTTCGGGAACGTGATTTTCTCACCGAACGTGATCCAGGATACTTGGACCCTGCTCCAAGGAACAACCGAGGAGGTCACGAGGGTGGTGTCGTGGTTCTAAGTCTGACAGTAGTGTAGGAGGGTAGGTATGGAGAGGCAAAATCCTAGCTATGGAGTAGTTGTATACGCAAGAGATTTAGGAGTTCAGGCCCTTCCCGGAGGAAGTAACAACCCTATGTCTCGGAGCCTGGAGGCGGTCGACTGGATTATGTGCGTATGAGTTACAGGGGTGCGAACCCTTTACACTGAGGAGGGGGTGGCTTATATAGAGTTCGAGAGACCCCTCCGACCCTCAGTTATCTAGGGTTTAAGGTACATTAAGATCAGGCGTTACTGATAACGCCACAAATAAAGTGCTATGATGACCATAAAAGCTACTTAACGATCGACCGTTTGCATGCAGCGTGACTTTAGATCTTCTGGCTGTCGAGTGGTTGGCTTCATGGTCGAGTGTCTTCGAGTCGGTCGAGTGGAACACTTCTGAGTAGATTGACAGGTGGTTTCTTCTAGAGATGTCCTTAGGGAGGGTAGTTTGGACATGTCCATGACCCTACCCTAGATACAAGGCTTGATCATTAGCCCCCGAATGGATCGAGGTTTGAGTGGGGAAGGAGTTGAGAACTCTTCCGACCTATTTTTCGCGTTATGAGTATATCTTGTTCTGGATCCATGGACCTAAATAACGACACCAACTTCTTTTACAGTCGCCTTGATCCATGTGAATTTCCTTACTTGAAAAGCTTCGAGTGACGGTGTGGAGTAGATCCTCCGTTTGACAAGTTGTTCTGCTGCTCGTGGATGTTGCGGGATTTGAATTTTAGGAAGCGCGCGGGGCGGAGGAGGCCGCAGTAATCGGACGGGATAGGGCGGGGACGCCTCGATCTCCGCGCCACCTTTTTCGCCACATATCACGCGCGCGACTGTTGCGGGATTTGATAGGATCGCCTGGGCCTCCAGGTCAATCACTCGGAAGCAACTCCATATAAGCCGCTGGCCCGGGGCTTTTGAACAGTGCGCCTTCATTTTTCCCCTTTCTTCTCGAATTCCTCCACCACCTCTGCTCTCGCCCCGATGCCGTTGGTCCGTTCGAGCTTCGTCTGCGGCGATGGTGAAGGAGAAGACGGCGACCCTGGAGTGCGCGAAGAAGGCGATGGCGCAGGTGAAGGCGAAGAAGTCCGGCCGGGGCGGATCTTCCACGAGGTCTGCCTTGCCGCGGGGCTGGATCCAGGGCGATTGGATGCCCTTGGTGATTCATCAGGAAGACATTGATGACCTGGTCGAGGGGGGACTCATTCTCCACAAATCTGCGCGCCTCCCGGGGAACGAGATCGAGTCGCAGCCTCTTGAGGGTGAGTGTGTTCTTATCGCCACTCATGTCAACCACGGATTCTCCTTGCCCCCTCATCCTTTTTTCTGGAGTTTCTTCAACTTTTTCGGAGCGCAACTTCATCACTTTACTCCAAATTCCATCATGTATCTTCCTGCCTTCGTGTCTTTGTGTGAGAATTTCTTAGGTTGCCGTCCTCATTGGGGCCTCTTCAAGCACATTTTCACTTGCCGTTCTCAGTCGGTTAAGAAAGCCAAGTGGAGTGACGATAAGACGCAAGTGATTCAGATGTGCGGGGGTCTTGGGATCCAGATGACAAGCAAAAGTTGTTTTCCAGCTATGACCCTTCCTGACTCAGTCCGCGGATGGCAGTCGACCTGGTTCTACTGTGGAGACCAGCTGACCCCAGGACAGGCGACGGGTCTTCCCCCTTTTTCCCTGAACCGAGCAGAAAAACCTTCTTCTCTGAAAGTGACACCGGAAGAGATGGCACAACTCAAAGTGTTGGTTGGTCGAGTGGTTCAGCTTGTCCACGACGGGGTGACTGCTATGGATTTGCTAGAGGTCTTCCTCCGGAGACGTATCTAACTGCTCCAAGCTCGTGACCATCAGATGTGGCTGTATTCAGGTCTCGAAGACACCACTTGGATTCACTCGGAGGAGGACGACGAGGCTACGTTGGAGGGGTGGTTGTCAAGCATCACAGGGAACAAAGATAACCCCCGAGGAACTAGGAGGATTCCTCCACTCGACCAATCGTATGAAGTAGATCAGGTCCAATTCTGTATCTCTGACTGCGGCCTTGCTTTCTTCATTCTCTTTGCTTAAAGTCAATCGGCTGACTTTTGTCTTGTTTTTTGTCTTCTAGACCATTACTGACATGTACTCGATGCCCAACGGGGCGCAAGAACAGACCGAGGAGGAGGAGGCGAGCGGAGGTGAAAGTGGGGAGGAGTGGCAATCTGATGGCGAGGGGGAAGAGGATGACGACGGCTCCAGTGAAGAGGAGGAGGAGGAAGTCGATCCTCCTCGCACGGAAAGGTGGTCCAAGCTTATCCACGACCCCGCGAGCGAGCGTGGCAAAGCAGCCACACCTGTTGGGCAGTCGTCAAAACGCCCTCGGACGGCTTCTCCGGCGCCGACTGAAAAAGCACCGAAGCATCCGCGGGCGGCGTCATCAAAGCCGCCGAAGGCCTTGCTCAAGATGAGAATGACCATTCCTAGCATTTCTGGGTAATAGCAGAACTTGTGTTTTCTCGTTTAGCGTGGATAGAGTCTTGGTCGACTCATTGAATAACCGACTGGTTTCTAAAATCTGTAGTGCTGCTACCTCCGAGACCTCCGCCAGGAATGAAGACCAGGAAATGGAAGACGCTGTCACTTCTAACCTTGGTACGATTTCTGTAGTTTCACTTTTGGTCGATTGGATTTTCGTTTTTAACTTTGGATTTTTCCTGTAGCTCCTCCTCATGTCATTGATCTCCCTGATGATGATGACGAGGTGCCACTGAGGGCGAGGAGGAATAAAAAGGCGCCGACTGGCAAGACTACTCAGATTGCATCAGTGCCTGAGACATCGGTTCAAGAGGGAGGCGATGTCACTCGGCATTCCGTGTCCTTCGCTGTGCCGTTGACGAGTGTCCGACCTTCGTCGTCGACTGCTGACCCGCCCTCCCTTTTCGCCACACACCACGTTCCAGAGCACCAAGTGGGTGCTGCTAAGGAGGCTATACGCCAGGCAGGGATCATGATGGAGCAGGTGAAGGCGATCCGGGAAGCCACCAAGCGGCCTATGATGCTAGCTCAGCCCTTCAGAGCAACGTCCAGGTTAGTTGGTCACCGCTTGTTCTGTTAGGATATGCTATCTGAAGACTTTTTTTCCGAAGATCTTTGTATCTGTACACCCACTGGGTGTGTCGATTGAATTTTTGGATCGGTGGGGGCACGCTGAGTGCACCCACTGGGTGTAGTCCCCGAGACTATGGTGGACTACTGGTAGTCGACTGTAGTCTTTGTATTTTGTATTTCTTCACTCTAACTTCTTCACTCGGTCTGGTCGGATCATGTCAAATGGAATCTTAGAACCAGTGGGGCCACGCTGAGTGCACCCACTGGGTGTGGTCCCCGAGACCATGGTCGACTGCTGGCAGTCGACTAAGGTCTGAAAAACCTTTGTTTTTTTGGACGGTCATGATGAGACCATGGCTGACTGCTGGCAGTTAGCTATGGTTTTAGGATCATAACCTCTTTATCTCTTTCGGTCGACTGATCGGATCAAGTCGGCAGAACCAGTGGGGGCACGCTGAGTGCACCCACTGGCTGTAGTCCCCGAGACTACTGTCGAATATTTTGATTTGGCTGTAGTCTTAGAAATGTTACGATTTTTCTCTTAGTCACTCGGAAGCAACCTATCTTTGATGTTTGTCGACTGACCCTTCGCAGAAATCTTGCGAGCTTGTGACTCGCTATACTAAATTGGAAAACAAACAGATCCATCTCGACCTTGACTTGAAGCTTGTATAGGAGAACTTTCAAAAGGCGAAAGACGAAGCAAAAGGTACGACTGGTGAGAATTTGACGACTGTCTTTATCTTTCGGCCCATTCCTGATTATGATCTCATTGTCATTTTGCAGATAAAATGAAGGAGGCTCTAAGAAGAAGAACCATGACCTTGCCGAGGCCCAGAAGGCGGCTTTGGACAAAACGAAGCTTGCGGAAGAAAAACTGGCTTCAGTTGGTAAACTTGAGGAGGAGAACGCCAATCTGAAAGCTGCTCTCGATGCTACCAACAAGGAGGTCAGTCGTCTGAAGAATGATAAGATAGACCTGAGTGACAAGGCTAGTGAACTGGTGGGGAAGAGGAACGATCTGGAGGCCTATCTGGGGGGGAGGGGCTCGCCAAGAAGTTATTCATCATGCTTGAGGGTAATCTCTCCTACCCGACTGACTTGTTATCATCGACTCATCGTAGAACTGCTGGTTTATCTTTGAATTGTGTTTACAGAATTCTGCCAAAACTTCAATGAGGAGACCAGTCAAGTGGAGACAGGCTTGGATCCCATTAACTCTCCTATGAAGGATGAAACTTCTATGAACGTGCTCCGACTGGAGTCTCGTGTTGCTGGTGTGGTTGACTACCTTGCTCGACTGAAGGTTGCGGCATCACGGATCGACACGACACTCTGGCCAGGAGCGACGCTTCAAAATGACCTCGAGTCTCCAATGACTCGACTGAATGAAGTTCCAGGTCGAGTGCAAGAATGGAAGAAGTCTTCTGCCAGGTGCGGCACTGACATTGCCCTGTCCCTGGTCCGCGTTCACTGCAAGGATGCTCGAGAGGGGAAGCTGGCGTCAATCAAAGTTGCCAATACCAAGAAGCACGACTTCCAATCTTTCATGGAGACCTTCATTGCTGCTGCCACTCGGATTGCTGACGAAATTGACTTGGACCAGTTTGTCGCGCCCTCCAGTCCTCCACCTGAGGAGTAAGAAAAACTTCTATGCTTCACTTTAAATTTGCCTCGGAATGCCGAGTGGTTTTGTAACCGATAAACTTTAACAGGCTTGACGCCTGAGCACTTCTGAATCCGTAGGACGTTATCCGAACTTGGCTTATCATTGAATATGCTTGCATTTGCCTTCGAGCGAACTTTGTTCTTCACTCGGAATATACTTTAGTGCTTGAGACACAGCCTTGAGGTGGAGAATCCAGCCGACCTGCACTTCATCGCTCTTGCAGGTAGGCATGGAGCACAGATTGCAGTCGACCTGCGTCCTTGCGGATCGAGATGGATCGCACGTTGTATTTGTGGCGTAGCTCTTAAGGAGAAGGCAGCAGTCGACCTGCACCTCGTCGTCCTTGTAGAGCGCTCGTTGTATTTGTGGCGCAGCTCCGAAGGAGAAGGTAGCAGTCGACCTGCACCTCGTCGTCCTTGCAGAGCGTACGTTGTATTTTGGCGTAGCTCCGAAGGAGAAGGTAGCAGTCGACCTGCACCTCGTCGTCCTTGCAAAGCGCATGTTGTATTTGTGGCGCAGCTCCGAAGGAGAAGGTAGCAGTCGACCTGCACCTCGTCGTCCTTCCAGAGCGTACGTTGTATTTGTGGCGTAGCTCCGAAGGAGAAGGTAGCAGTCGCCCTGCACCTCGTCGTCCTTGCAGATCGGAATGTATTTCATACTTAGGTGAGCATTTGGACTGCAGCTAAGCCTCTGAGTGGGAGGTTTGCTCTCCACTCGGTAGGATTTTCAAATACTTAGGCGAGTACTGGACTGCATCTAAGCCTCCGAGTGGAAGGTTTGCTCTCCACTCGGTAGGATTTTCAAATACTTAGGTGAGTACTGGACTGCAGCTAAGCCCTCGAGTGGGAGGGTTGCTCTCCACTCGGTAGGATTTTCAAATACTTAGGCGAGTACTGGACTGCAGCTAAGCCCCCGAGTGAGAGGGTTGCTCTCCACTCGGCAGGATTTTCAAATACTTAGGCGAGTACTGGACTGCAGCTAAGCCCCCGAGTGGGAGGGTTGCTCTACACTC